>NC_088129.1:0-280000 GCF_036370855.1 Dromaius novaehollandiae | reverse complement strand
CGGACCCACCGGTACCCACAGCTGCCACAAGCCCTGTTTAAACCATTTATCCCTGTTTTATTTAACTTGCGTTTCGGATTAATCCGGCAGCGCTTGGAAAAATCACCCAGCACAGTGCTTTGGCCCATTACCCGGCCGCGATCATCACCCAATGGCTGTTTTCGGAGCCACCTACCACCCAACGGAGCTGCCAACAGTCGCTGGAGCTGCCAACAGTCGCAGCATTGAGGAAACCTGCCTTAATGGTGTTTCCCATAATGGTTGTTAGCGATATAAATCCCCGATATTTTGGCTTTTAAAATACACCTGCTTCCTCCGTGGAGGCACCGGAGATGGCTGGAAACAACGGGCCAAGTGGCCGGAGAGGTGACGAGGGGAAAGGTGAGCGAGCGGTGGGTGTAGCGGGTGTTGCGCCGTGTGTGAGAAGGGGGTACCATGCGTAGCTGGGGCGCACAGGCGGCACGGAGGGCACACAGGCGGCATGGAGGGCGTAACTGGCACGCACAACCGGCACACACAACCAGCAGCCCGTTGTAACGTATCAAAAACACCCCGACACCATCGGCGCCCCGCGGCCAGCTCCAAATTTAGGCAGGGAAATCCCACACCGGAAAACCAAGCCCCTCAAAAAAGGCAAAAACAGGCAGATTAGGAGCTGCCGACGGGTGACACAGGCGCGGGGAGACGGGTGACAACAGCTCCCGGGCCAGCCGGGTCCCTCCGCGGCGCCAACAAGCACAAAACACGGCCGCTTTTGCACCGTGTCCTTTATCCCCATCGGGAGAAGCGTCGAATTGAAGGGTGTGCGGGGTGGGGGGGCATCCCATTTCGGTGCCGATCCCCCCAGTTTGGGGGGTCGCGCTGTCTTTTCCGCCTGTCTTTGGTTTCGCAGGTGAAATCCCGAGTCACTCGGGCTCCAGCCAGGTGCCGGCTTCTTCCACCGCCTTCGGCACGACGATGAAGAGCTCGCAGAGGCCTCGGGAGAGGAAGTCGCGGAGGAAAACCCTGGCGGGAGAGGAGGGAGGTCGGAGGCAACACCGCGCCGGCGGCAACACCGCGCCGGCAGCAACACCGCGCCGTACCTGAGCTCGGCCTCGCCGCCGATGCGGGCGGGCGCCGGGAGCTTGGAGTCGAGGTTGTAGTAGGTGCCGCGGAGCTGGCGCACGGCGAGCCAGTGCTGCCGCCGCAACGGCAGCGCCACGGCACCCAGCGAGACGCCCGCCGGCGCGTTGAGGATGAAGCCCAGCGCCCGCGCCGGCGCCAGCCGCTCCAGCGACCTGCCCCGAATCCCCAGGGATCAGCGGGAGATTCCCAACGATCGGGGCGGGGGGGGGAGCGGGAGCAGGGGAAGGGCGGCGGCCTCACCGGCGCTTGTCCCACCAGACAGCCGCCAGCCCCAGGCTCTGCAGCGCCGCCATGATCACGTTGACGTCGTAGTTGCCGGTGCCCAGGAGGCTGCGGTGGGGGTTGACGCGGGCGTCGGGCGCCAAGCTGCGGGCACAGAGCCGGGGGGGGGAAAAGGGGGGGAAATAAGGGGGAAAACGTGAAATGAGGCAGGGAAAAGCACGGGAAACGCGAAACAACGCAAGGGGAGTGGGAAAAACGGGTGGAAAGTAAGGGGGAAAACGTGAAATGAGGCAGGGAAAAGCATGGGAAACGCGAAACAACGCAAGGGGAGTGCGAAAAACGGGTGGAAAATAAGGAGGAAAATGTGAAATGAGGCAGGGAAAAGCACGGGAAACGCGAAACAACGCAAGGGGAGTGCGAAAAACGGGTGGAAAATAAGGAGGAAAATGTGAAATGAGGCAGGGAAAAGCACGGGAAACGTGAAAAAATGCAGGGAGAGTGGGGAAAAAAGGGGGGGAAATAAGGGGGAAAATGTGAAATGAGGCAGGGAAAAGCACGGCAAACAAAACAACGCAAGGGGAGTGCAAAAAACGGGTGGAAAATAAGGGGGAAAATGTGAAATGAGGCAGGGAAAAGCATGGGAAACGTGAAAAAATGCAGGGTGAGTGGGGAAAAAAGGGGGGGAAATAAGGGGGAAAATGTGAAATGAGGCAGGGAAAAGCACGGGAAACGCGAAAAAATGCAGGGAGAGTGGGAAGAAAGGGGGGGAAATAAGGGGGAAAATGTGAAATGAGGCGGGGAAAAGCACGGGAAACAAAACAACGCAAGGGGAGTGGGAAAAACGGGTGGAAAATAAGGAGGAAAATGTGAAATGAGGCAGGGAAAAGCACGGGAAACGTGAAAAAATGCAGGGGGAGTGGGAAGAAAGGGGGGAAATAAGGAGGAAAATGTGAAATGAGGCGGGGAAAAGCACGGGAAACGCGAAAAAATGCAGGGGGAGTGGGAAGAAAGGGGGGGAAATAAGGAGGAAAATGTGAAATGAGGCGGGGAAAAGCACGGGAAACGCGAAAAAATGCAGGGAGAGTGGGAAGAAAGGGAGGGAAATAAGGAGGAAAATGTGAAATGAGGCGGGGAAAAGCACGGGAAACGCGAAAAAATGCAGGGGGAGTGGGAAGAAAGGGGGGGAAATAAGGGGGAAAATGTGAAATGAGGCGGGGAAAAGCACGGGAAACGCGAAACAACGCAAGGGGAGTGGGAAAAACGGGTGGAAAATAAGGGGGAAAACGTGAAATGAGGCAGGGAAAAGCATGGGAAACGTGAAAAAATGCAGGGGGAGTGGGAAGAAGGGGGGGGAAATAAGGAGGAAAATATGAAATGAGGCAGGGAAAAGCACGGGAAATGCGAAAAAATGCAGGGAGAGTGGGAAGAAAGGGGGGAAATAAGGGGGAAAATGTGAAATGAGGCAGGGAAAAGCACGGGAAACGCGAAAAAATGCAGGGGGAGTGGGAAGAAAGGGGGGGAAATAAGGGGGAAAATGTGAAATGAGGCAGGGAAAAGCACGGGAAACGCGAAAAAATGCAGGGAGAGTGGGAAAAAAAGGGGGGGAAATAAGGGGGAAAATGTGAAATGAGGCAGGGAAAAGCATGGGAAACGTGAAATAATGCAAGGGGAGTGCGAAAAACGGGTGGAAAATAAGGAGGAAAATGTGAAATGAGGCGAGGAAAAGCACGGGAAACGCGAAAAAATGCAGGGGGAGTGGGAAGAAAGGGGGGGAAATAAGGGGGAAAATGTGAAATGAGGCGGGGAAAAGCACGGGAAACGCGAAACAACGCAAGGGGAGTGGGAAAAACGGGTGGAAAATAAGGGGGAAAACGTGAAATGAGGCAGGGAAAAGCACGGGAAACGTGAAAAAATGCAGGGAGAGTGGGAAGAAAGGGAGGGAAATAAGGAGGAAAATGTGAAATGAGGCGGGGAAAAGCACAGGAAACGCGAAAAAATGCAGGGAAAGTGGGAAGAAAGGGGGGGAAATAAGGGGGAAAATGTGAAATGAGGCAGGGAAAAGCACGGCAAACAAAACAACGCAAGGGGAGTGGGAAAAACGGGTGGAAAATAAGGAGGAAAATGTGAAATGAGGCGGGGAAAAGCACGGGAAACGCGAAAAAATGCAGGGAGAGTGGGAAGAAGGGGGGGAAATAAGGGGGAAAATGTGAAATGAGGCAGGGAAAAGCACGGGAAACGCGAAACAACGCAAGGGGAGTGCGAAAAACGGGTGGAAAATAAGGAGGAAAATGTGAAATGAGGCGGGGAAAAGCACGGGAAACGCGAAAAAATGCAGGGAGAGTGGGAAGAAAGGGGGGGAAATAAGGGGGAAAATGTGAAATGAGGCGGGGAAAAGCACGGGAAACGCGAAAAAATGCAGGGGGAGTGGGAAGAAAGGGGGGGAAATAAGGAGGAAAACGTGAAATGAGGCAGGGAAAAGCACGGGAAATGCGAAAAAATGCAGGGAGAGTGGGAAAAAAAGGGGGGGAAATAAGGGGGAAAATGTGAAATGAGGCAGGGAAAAGCATGGGAAACGTGAAATAATGCAAGGGGAGTGGGAAAAACGGGTGGAAAATAAGGAGGAAAATGTGAAATGAGGCGAGGAAAAGCACGGGAAACGCGAAAAAATGCAGGGGGAGTGGGAAGAAAGGGGGGGAAATAAGGGGGAAAATGTGAAATGAGGCGGGGAAAAGCACGGGAAACGCGAAACAACGCAAGGGGAGTGGGAAAAACGGGTGGAAAATAAGGGGGAAAACGTGAAATGAGGCAGGGAAAAGCACGGGAAACGTGAAAAAATGCAGGGAGAGTGGGAAGAAAGGGAGGGAAATAAGGAGGAAAATGTGAAATGAGGCGGGGAAAAGCACAGGAAACGCGAAAAAATGCAGGGAAAGTGGGAAGAAAGGGGGGGAAATAAGGGGGAAAATGTGAAATGAGGCAGGGAAAAGCACGGCAAACAAAACAACGCAAGGGGAGTGGGAAAAACGGGTGGAAAATAAGGAGGAAAATGTGAAATGAGGCGGGGAAAAGCACGGGAAACGCGAAAAAATGCAGGGAGAGTGGGGAAAAAAGGGGGGGAAATAAGGGGGAAAATGTGAAATGAGGCGGGGAAAAGCACGGGAAACACGAAAAAATGCAGGGGGAGTGGGAAGAAAGGGGGGGAAATAAGGGGGAAAATGTGAAATGAGGCGGGGAAAAGCACGGGAAACGCGAAAAAATGCAGGGGGAGTGGGAAAAACGGGTGGAAAATAAGGAGGAAAATGTGAAATGAGGCGGGGAAAAGCACGGGAAACGCGAAAAATGCAGGGAGAGTGGGAAGAAAGGGGGGGAAATAAGGGGGAAAATGTGAAATGAGGCGGGGAAAAGCACGGGAAACACGAAAAAATGCAGGGGGAGTGGGAAGAAAGGGGGGGAAATAAGGGGGAAAATGTGAAATGAGGCGGGGAAAAGCACGGGAAACGCGAAAAAATGCAGGGGGAGTGGGAAAAACGGGTGGAAAATAAGGAGGAAAATGTGAAATGAGGCGGGGAAAAGCACGGGAAACGCGAAAAATGCAGGGAGAGTGGGAAGAAAGGGGGGGAAATAAGGGGGAAAATGTGAAATGAGGCGGGGAAAAGCACGGGAAACGCGAAAAAATGCAGGGGGAGTGGGAAGAAAGGGAGGGAAATAAGGGGGAAAATGTGAAATGAGGCGGGGAAAAGCACGGGAAACACGAAAAAATGCAGGGGGAGTGGGAAGAAAGGGGGGGAAAAAAGGAGGAAAATGTGTAATGAGGCGGGGAAAAGCACGGGAAACGCGAAAAAATGCGGGGGAGTGGGAAGAAAGGGGGGGGAAATAAGGGGGAAAATGTGAAATGAGGCAGGGAAAAGCACAGGAAACGCGAAAAAATGCAGGGAGAGTGGGAAGAAAGGGGGGGAAATAAGGGGGAAAATGTGAAATGAGGCAGGGAAAAGCACGGCAAGCAAAACAACGCAAGGGGAGTGGGAAAAACGGGTGGAAAATAAGGAGGAAAATGTGAAATGAGGCGGGGAAAAGCACGGGAAATGCGAAAAAATGCAGGGAGAGTGGGAAGAAAGGGGGGGAAATAAGGGGGAAAATGTGAAATGAGGCAGGGAAAAGCACGGGAAACGCGAAAAAATGCAGGGAGAGTGGGAAGAAAGGGGGGGAAATAAGGAGGAAAATGTGAAATGAGGCGGGGAAAAGCACGGGAAACAAAACAACGCAAGGGGAGTGGGAAAAACGGGTGGAAAATAAGGAGGAAAATGTGAAATGAGGCAGGGAAAAGCACAGGAAACGTGAAAAAATGCAGGGAGAGTGGGAAGAAAGGGGGGGAAATAAGGGGGAAAATGTGAAAAGAGGCGGGGAAAAGCACGGCAAACAAAACAACGCAAGGGGAGTAGGAAAAACGGGTGGAAAATAAGGAGGAAAATGTGAAATGAGGCAGGGAAAAGCACGGGAAACGCGAAAAATGCAGGGAGAGTGGGAAGAAAGGGGGGGAAATAAGGGGGAAAATGTGAAATGAGGCAGGGAAAAGCACGGGAAACGCGAAAAAATGCAGGGAGAGTGGGAAGAAAGGGGGGGAAATAAGGGGGAAAATGTGAAATGAGGCAGGGAAAAGCACGGGAAACATGAAACAACGCAAGGGGAGTGGGAAAAACGGGTGGAAAATAAGGGGGAAAACGTGAAATGAGGCAGGGAAAAGCATGGGAAACGTGAAAAAATGCAGGGGGAGTGGGAAGAAGCGGGGGGAAATAAGGAGGAAAATATGAAATGAGGCAGGGAAAAGCACGGGAAATGCGAAAAAATGCAGGGAGAGTGGGAAGAAAGGGGGGAAATAAGGGGGAAAATGTGAAATGAGGCAGGGAAAAGCACGGGAAACGCGAAACAACGCAAGGGGAGTGGGAAAAACGGGTGGAAAATAAGGAGGAAAAGCAAAATAAGGGGGGGGAAAGCATGGGAACCGTGAAACGAGGCAGGGGGGTGGGAAAAGAGCGCAGGGAACAAGGGGGAAACACGAAACAAGGCGGGAAAACGTGCTGGAAACGCAAAATGAGGTGGGGGAGTGGGAAAAAAGCACGGGAAACGAGTGGGAAACAAAACGAGGTGAGAAAAACACAAGGGAAGCACGAAACAAGGTGGGAAAAAAGCATGGGAAACAAGTGGGAAACAAAACAAGGTGGGAAAAACACACAGGAAGCACGAAACAAGGTGGGAAAACCACGGGAAATAAGGGGGAAGGGGGAAACGAGGCAGGAGAAAAGCACAGGAAACGAGAGTGAAAGGCAAAATGAGGCGGGGGGCAGGAAAAAAGCCAGGGGAATAAGGGGGAAAGGGGAAACGAGGTGGGAAAAAGCGTGGGAAACACGAAACAACGTGGAGGGGTGGGAGAAAAGGGTGGGAAACAAGGGGGAAACGTGAAACGAGGTGGGGAAAAAAGCGTGGGGAATAAGGGGGAAAGGCAAAATGAGGCGGGGGGGTGGGAAACAAGTGCGGGAAACCAGGGGGAAATGGGAAACGAGGCGGAAAAAAACATGGGAAACACAAAACGAGTCGGGGGGGTGGGAAAAAATTGCAGGCAACAAGTGGGAAACGCGAAACGAGGTGGGAAAAAAGCACGGGAAACGCGAAACAACGTGGGGGGGCGGGAAAAAAACATGGGAAAGGAGGGAAAAAGGCGGAAGGAGGTGGGGGGAACCGCCAGTACCCCGGTACCGTTTGCAGATGTCGTCAGCTGCCTGGCGGGTGAAGCAGGGCCGCTGCAGCACGTTGTTGAGCGCGTGCACGGCGCAGAGCTCCAGGCGCTGCCGCTCGTGGTAGAGCCCCCCCGGCGCCTCCGCACCGCCCTCCGACATGGCCGCCGCGCCCCCCCCCCGCTGCCTGCGGGGCCACAGGGGAGCGTGAGGGGCCCCGAATCCTCCACCCCCCCCCCCAAAACCCCCAGACACCCCCTTGGGCCCCTCTGGGCCTTCCAAAAATCCCGCTGCACCCCCAAAACTACCCCCCTCGCACACAGCCGGACACCCCCGCTGCACCCCCGGATACCCCTTAACAACCCCCTGCACCCCCAGATACCCCCAACACCCCCCCGCACTGCCGGATGCCCCCACTGCACCCCTAGATACCCTCTAACACCCCCATTGCACCCCCGGATACACCCTAACAACCCCCTGCACCACCGGACAACCCCACTGTACTCCTACATACCCCCTAACAACCCCACTGCACCCCCAGATACCCCCTAACACCCCCCTGCACCCCCAGATACCCCCCAACACCCCCCCGCACTGCCGGATGCCCCCACTGCACCCCTAGATACCCCCTAACACCCCCATTGCACCCCCGGATACACCCTAACAACCCCCTGCACCACCGGACAACCCCACTGTACTCCTACATACCCCCTAACAACCCCACTGCACCCCCAGATACCCCCTAACACCCCCCTGCACCCCCAGATACCCCCCAACACCCCCCCGCACTGCCGGATGCCCCCACTGCACCCCTAGATACCCCCTAACACCCCCATTGCACCCCCGGATACACCCTAACAACCCCCTGCACCACCGGACAACCCCACTGTACTCCTACATACCCCCTAACAACCCCACTGCACCCCCAGATACCCCCCAACACCCCCCCCGCACTGCCGGATGCCCCCACTGCACCCCTAGATACCCCCTAACACCCCCATTGCACCCCCGGATACACCCTAACAACCCCCTGCACCACCGGACAACCCCACTGTACTCCTACATACCCCCTAACAACCCCACTGCACCCCCAGATACCCCCCAACACCCCCCCGCACTGCCGGATGCCCCCACTGCACCCCTAGATACCCCCTAACACCCCCATTGCACCCCCAGATACACCCTAACACCCCCCTGCACCACCGGACAACCCCACTGTACTCCTACATACCCCCTAACAACCCCACTGCACCCCCGGATACCCCCTGCACCCCCAGATACCCCCCAGCAGCCCCCATGCACCACCAGACACCCCCCCCTGCACCCCCAGACCCCTGGGAACACAGCCTTGACTCCCCCAGACCCCCAACCGCCCCCCCAGGACACCCCAAGACCCCTAACCCTCCCCCCAACCCTCCAGGGCCTTGGGGCCTCACCCCCCCCAACAGCACCTTGAACCCCCCCGACACCCCAACGACCCCCCAAAACACCCCCAGACCCTCAGGTACCCCCGAACGACCTCACACACCCCCAGGACCCCGTCAGGCCCCCTTGAACACCCCCCTGACACCCCAACACACCCCCAGACCGCCTGGACATCCCCTGGCACCCACCCCACCCCAGGCCTTCCAAACAGCCCCCTGCACCCTCCGGGCCCCCCCGGCACCCTCCCAGCACCCCCCCGCATCCCCCGATCCTTGCTTCGGCCCTCTGCACCGCCCCCGTACTCCCCCAGGCACCCCCCGGGCCCTACTCCGGCCCTCTGAACCATCCCCCCGCTCCCCCTACACACCCCTGGGCCCTGCTTCAGCCCTCTGAAACCCCCCCCCCCCCGGCACCCCTGGGCCCTGCTTCGGCCCTCTACACCCCCCCGCCGGCCCCCTCCCGGCACCCTCGGCACCCCTGGGCCCTGCTCCGACCCTCTGAACCCCCCCGGGTTCCTCTGAGCCCCCCTGGCACCCTCTGGGACCCCCGGACACCCCCTGGGCCCTGCTCCGGCCTTCTGTCCCCCCCACCACCACCCGG
Source organism: Dromaius novaehollandiae (assembly GCF_036370855.1). Lineage (NCBI taxonomy): Eukaryota > Metazoa > Chordata > Aves > Casuariiformes > Dromaiidae > Dromaius > Dromaius novaehollandiae. The sequence continues at coordinate 270,902 of NC_088129.1, read as the reverse complement.
CCCCTCCCGGCCCCTTCGGCACCCTCAGGGCCCCCCCGGACGCTCCCAGGCCCTGCTCCGGCCCTCTACCCCCCCCCAGCCCCTCCCGGCACCCACCGGGCCCCCCCCGGACACCCCCGGGCCCTGCTCCGGCCCCTCGCACCCCCCCGGGCCGGGCCGGCGCACCCCACGGCTGCTCCGGGCCCAGCGGCGGCCGCATCCCCCGCGCCCGCCGGAACTACGGCTCCCGGCGTGCCCCGCGCCTCCGCCCAGCCGCGGCGGCCGCAGCTCCCGGCGTGCCCCGCGCCGCGGCCCGGAACTACAGTACCCGGCGTGCCCCGCGCCTCCGCCCAGCCGCGGCGGCCGCAGCTCCCGGCGTGCCCCGCGCCGCGGCCCGGAACTACAGTACCCGGCGTGCCCCGGGGTGGGGGGGGGGGGAGAGGAGGAGGCCGCTCCCGGTGTGCCCCGCGGCGTCGCCATGATGACGCGAGTCGCCGCGGTGTCACCGCCAGCTTTAATGTCGCGCCCCTCCCGTGACACCCGCGGCGCCCCCGGGCCCGGCCCTGCCCGTGTCCCCGTCCTTGTCCCCGTCCCCGTCCCGGCGGCCTCAGCAGAGCTGGACGCATCCGCCGTGTCCGCGGCAGGCTGGGAGGGAGGGAGACAAGATGGCGACTGAGGGGACATGGGGGACAGGGAGGGACATGGGGGACATGGAGGGACATGGAGGGACATGGGGGGGACATGGGGAAATGGGACATGGGGACATGGGACATGGACATGGAGGGACATGGGACATGGAGGGACATGGGGGACATGGGGGGGACATGGGCGACGGGTCATGGAAGGATATGGAGGGGACACAGGGACATACGGGACAAAGACATAGGACGGGGTCAGTGACATGGAGGGACATGGGACGTAGAGACGTGGAAGGACATGGGGGAATGGGGACATGGAGGGACATGGACCTGGTGGGGCACTGAAGGTCATGGGGACATGGGAAAATGAGGGACATGGGGAAATGAGGGACATGGACATGGCGCATGGAAAGACATGAGGACACAGAGGGACATATGGGACATGGGGGGGACATTGGGGACACAGGTGACAGGCACGGGGGTGGCCGCTCACCCAGGAGGCTGCTCCAGAAGGCGTCGCGGGTGGCCATGCCGGTGACGGCCCCGGGCGTCGCGGGGTTGCGGCGGGTGCTGGTGACACGCAGAGCCCGTCCCTGCTCCCCAACACCCGTCACCTCCACCTCCACCACATGCCAGCCGGGGACACTGCAGGGACACGGGGAGGACCCACCATCCCGGTTGTGCCACGCATCAGTGACGTGGAGAGCCTGGACCTCCCCAACACCCGCCACCTCCTCCGCGTGCCAGTGGGGACGTTGTGGGGACACAGGGTGACATGGGACATCAAGGGCACCCAGGGGATGTGGCACGCCCAGCATTGTGCTGGATGCCACCAATGCAGAGAACCTGGCCCTGCTCCCCGACACCCATCACCTCCTCCATGTGCCTGGGGGACGTTGGAGGGACACAAGGTGACATGGGACATCACGGGGGACATCAAGGGCACCCAGGAGACATGGCACACCCAGCGTTGTGCTGGATGCCACCAATGCGGAGAACCTGGCCCTGCTCCCCGACACCCATCACCTCCTCCATGTGCCTGGGGGACGTTGGAGGGACACGGGGTGACACAGAGGGACACGGAGGGACACGGGGTGACACAGGGGCACGGTGGGACACAGCGGTGACACATCATCCCCGGGTTGCACTGGGCACCAGTGATGAGGAGAGCTTGGCCCTGCTGCCCGTCACCTCCTCCACGTGCCACGGGGACGTTGCGGTGACACGGGGGTGACACGGGGTGACCTGGCATGGGGCGCCGTCACCCACCTGGGGTCGGCCACCAGGCGGGCGTGGACGCCGTCGAAGCCGAGGCGGGGGGCGGCCACGCAGGCGGCCGCCATGGTGTTGACATTGTTGGGGGCCAGGGCGCAGAGGGGCCGCACGGGCCCCTCGTAGAGCACCGCCGGGGCGGCACCCGCGGCCACCGCCGCCAGCCGCTCCCGCAACGCCCCCTCCAGCCGGAAGCTCTGCGGCGCCTTCGTCATCGTCACCTTCAGCGCCTGCGGCGGGGGGCCGCCGTCACCCAACCCGATGGCAGTGCCCAACACCGCGCCGGCACCCGACGTGACGGTGCTGTCACCCAACCGGAGGTGGGCACCAACCCAATGCCAGCATCAACCCAACATTGTCACCCAACCCAATACTGTCACCCAACCGGATGTGGGCACCAAGCCAATGCCAGCATCAACCCAACATTGTCACACAAACCAGTACTGTCACCCAACCAGACATGGTCACCAACCCAACACTGTCACCATCTCAGTGTCATCACCAACCCAATGCCATCACCCAACTGGACATGGGCGCCAACCCAATGCCAGCACCACCACCCAACTAGACACCGCCACCCAATTGGACATGGTCACCAGCCCAATGGTGTCACCAACCCAATGCTGTCACCCAACCAGACATGGTCACCGCTGCAATGCCGTCACCAACCCAATGCTGGCATCCAACCAGATGCCGTCACCCAACTGGACATGATCACCAGCCCAACATTGTCACCAACCCAATGCTGGCATCCAACCAGATGCCGTCACCCAACTGGACATGATCACCAGCTCAACACTGTCACCAACCCAGTGCTGGTACCCAAGCAGATGCCAGCACCCAACCAGTGTCCCCACCCCAGGGCTGACAGCCAGGGTGCTGCCAGCATCCATGCACTGGATGTCCTCACAGCCCCACGGTGTCCCCAACCCCACGGTGTTCCCAACCCCACGATGTTCCCATCCATGGTGTCCCCAACCCCATGGCTCCCACCCAATGGTGTCCCCAACCCCACAATGTTCCCACCCATGGTGTCCCCGACCCCATGGCTCCCACCCCACGGTGTCCCCGCCCCGCGGTGTCCCCAACCCCACGGTGTCCCCGCCCCGGCTCACGGCCAGCGTCCCGGCGACGTCCATGCGCTGGATGTCCTCGCAGCCCCACAGGGCGCCGCGGGGCACGTAGAGCGTGTGGCCCCCGCGCTCCGCCGCCGCCCGCAGCCGCCTCTCCGTGTCCGGGTCTGCCAGCGCCGTCGGGGACCCCAGCTGGGGACAGCCGCCTCAGGCCCCTTGTCCCCAGTGTCCCCTCCTGCTATCTCCAGCATCCCCATGTCCCCAATGTCCCACCCCCCAATGTCCCTGGTGTCCCTGCCATCCCCAATGTCCCCCCGATGTCCCTGGTGTCCTTGTGTCCCCAGTGTCCCCATGCCCCATCCCCAAAGGTCCTACTGCCCCAATGTCCCTGGTGTCCCCGTGTCCCCAGTGTCCCATACCCAAAGGTCCTACTGCCCCAATGTCCTGGCCCCGCTGGCCCCATCGTCCCCACATCCCCAGTGTCCCCATCGTCCCCAAATTCTCCATGTCCCCAGTGTCCCATCCACAAAGGCCCTACTGTCCCCAATGTCCCTGGTGTTCCCATGTCCCCAGTGTCCCATCCACAAAGGCCCTACTGTCCGCAATGTCCCTGGTGTCCCCATGTCCCATCCACAAAGGCCCTACTGTCCCCAATGTCCCTGGTGTTCCCATGTCCCCAGTGTCCCATTCCCAAAGGCCCTACTGTCCCCAATGTCCCTGGTGTCCCCAGTGTCTCCAACATCCCCTCTGTCCCAGCCCCATTGTCACGACGTCCCCAATGTCCTGGCCCTGCTGTCCCCATCGCCCCCACAGCCCTGATGGCCCCAGTGTCCCCACATCTCTCGTGTCTCCACCATCCCGGCCCCACTGTCCCCAACACCCCACGTCCCACCCTCAATGGTCCCCGGTGTCCCCACCGTCCCCAACACCCTGCTGTCCCAGCCCTCCTGTCCCTGTCATCCCCAGTGTCCCACCATCCCCACAGTCCCACCCCAATGTCCCCGATGTCCCCACCTCCCTGCTGCCCCCAACAGCCCTGATGTCCCCAAAGGCCCCACTGTCCCGCCGTCCCCATGTCCCTGCTGTCCCTGCTGTCCCCACCACCCTCACGTCTCAGCCACGCTGCCCCTCCCGTCTCCTCCCCACTGTCCCCAACCTCCCTGTTGTCCCCAACTTCCCTGCCATCCTGTCCCCAACATCCTGGTCCCCCTGGCCCCAGTGTCCCCTCCCCAGTGTCCCCACCAGCTCGTCCCTGTCCCCACCATGAAGTCAGCGTGGGCCAGGATCTCCTTGCCGTGCTGCTGGGCCACGCAGGGGTGGGCCACCTCCACCACCAGGTCCACGGCCCTGGGGGACACGGGAGGACAAGGGGACACGAGGGGGCAAGGGGGGGACATGGGTGGCCATGGGGATGTGGGGGGGGCATGGAGTTGTGGGGGTGGGGGGTGACACGGAGATGACGTGGGGCTCCTGGGGGTGGCACAGGGGTCCTGGGGTGACACGAGGGTGACACAGCTGACATGGGGGGTCCCGGGTGGTGACATGGAGGTCCTGGGGGGTGGTGACACAGGGGGTTGGGGGGCAACATAGGGGTCATGGGGGTGACACAGGGGTGACATGGTGGAGGTGACGGGGTGGGGTGATGACAGCGGTGACTCCAGCGTGGGGCAGGAGGCAGAGCTGGGGCAGAGGACAACGGGGGTGACGGGGACTCACACGTGGGGCAGGGGGTGACAGAGGTGATGGGGTGACAAGAGGGTGACAGAGGGGTGACGGGGGTGACTCGTGAGGGCAGGAGGTGATGGAGGGTGACAGGAGGTGGCAGGAGGGAGGTGGCAGGGTGATGGGGGTGACAGGGGTGACAGGAGGGTGACAGAGGGGTGACAGGAGGTGACGGGGGAGTGACAGGGGGTGATGGGGGGGACTCGTGGGGGGCAGGAGGTGGGGCAAGGGGTGACGGAGGGTGGCAGGAGGGAGGTGGCAGGGTGATGGGGGTGACGGGGGGTGATGGGTGACTCGTGGAGGGCAGAATGTGGGGCAGGAGGTGATGGAGGGTGGCAGGAGGGAGGTGGCAGGGTGACAGGGGGTGATGGGGGTGACGGGGGGACTCACGTGTGGGGCAGGAGGCGGAGGTGGGGCAGGCGCAGGGGGGGCGGCAGGGCCCCCAGGCAGGCGCTGTCGCGGGCCCACACGAAGGCCAGCGCCAGCCCCACGCGGGGACCCTCGGCCAGCAACTGCCCCGCCAGGAACTGCCCTGGGGCAACGACCCCCCGTCAGGGGCAACAACCCCCCCCCAGGGGCAACAACCCCCCGTCAGGGGCAACAACCCCCCCCCAGGGGCAACAAACCCCGTCAGGGGGTAACTGCCCCCCAACTGCCCCCCCCAGGGCAACAACCCCCCATCAGGGGCAGCTGCTCCCCAACTGCCCCCCCGACCACCCTGGGGCAACAACCGCCCCCTAATTGCCCCCAGCAACCCCCTTTTACCCCCCACAGCCCCCCAGTTGCCCCCCTATAGCTCCCAATTGCCCCCCTGAGCCCCCAATTGCCCCTCTGAGCCCCAAATTACCCCCCAGAGCCAATTACCCCCCACAGCCCCCAGTTGCCCCCCTATAACTCCCCATTGCCCCCCACAGCCCCCAACTGCCCCCCAGAGCCTCAATTACCCCCCACAGCCCCCAGTTGCCCCCCTATAACTCCCCATTGCCCCCCACAGCCCCCAGCTGCCCCCCAGAGCCTCAATTACCCCCCACAGCCCCCAAATACCCCCCATAGCCCCTAACTGCCCCCCAGAGCCCCAAATTACCCCCAGCCCCAATTACCCAACAGCCGCCAACTGCCCCCCCAGCCCTCAATTGCCCCCCACAGCCCCCAGCTGCCCCCCCATAGCCCCAAATTATCCCCCAAATTACCCCCCACAGCCCCCAACTGCCCCCCTGAGCCCTAAATTACCCCCCAAATTACCCCCCACAGCCCCCAGCTGCCCCCCCAGAGCCTTAATTACCTCCCAACCCCCCCAATTACCCCCCCAACCCCCAGTGCCCCCCCCCCACCCCAGTTCTCCCAGTCGCCCCAGTTGCCCCGGCCCGGCCTACCCAGCTGCCCGTAGCCCAGGATCCCGACGCGGCGGCACCGCGGGGCCTCCGCCATGGCTGGGCCGGAGGTCAGGGGTCAGGGGGCACCGAGCCGCCCCCCCCGGCCCCTAACTGCCCCCCCAGCCCCACAACTGCCCCCCCCAGCCCCTAACTGCCCCCCCAGCCCCACAACTGCCCCCCTAACTGCCCCCCCCAGCCCTTAACTGCCCCCCCGGCCCCACAACTGCCCCCCCCGAGCTCCAGAACTGCCCCTTTTAGTCCCAAATCTGCTCCCTAACTGCCCCCCCCCGGTTCCCATCTGCCCCCGCCGACCCAAAACTGCCCCGTCTCACCCCAAAACCTGTCCCCCCCCAAAAATCACCTGCCCCCAGCCCCCACCTGCCCCCTGCTCAGCCTGACAGGCCCTGGCAGTGGCGACCTTTGGCCCCGGCGGGTTAATGCTCAACCCGGACGCCTGGGCCCTTCCCGGGGAGGGGGTGGGGGGGCCCGGACGCCTGGGCCCCTCCCGGCGGGGGGGGAGGGGGGGGCAGGGGTCACAGAGGGCCCCGGCCGCCCGGCTCCCACCATCCCGCCGGGCGCCGTTGCCGTGGCGACGGCCCTGAAGCCCCGCCCCCGTTGCCGTGGCGACGGCCCAGCGGCCCCGCCCCCTGCCGTTGCCGTGGCGACGGCCGTGAAGCACCGCCCCCGTTGCCGTGGCAGCCGCCCCGCCCCCCCGCCGTTGCCGTGGCGACCTCCCCTCCTCCTCCCCCCTCCCACCTGCAGTGTTGCCACGGCGACGGCGCCCCCCGCCCCCCCGCGCAGTGTTGCCAAGGCGACCGGGCCGTTGCCAAGGCGACGCGCATCCGCAGCGACCCCCCCCCCAACTCGGACGCCTGGGTCCCCCGAGCCGCCATGGCGCAGGCCGGTGCGGGGCCTGCGGGGCCGCGACACGCGTGACGGAGCGGATCCAGGGCCGACACGCGTGACGGAGCGTGTTCAGGTCACGACACGTGTGATGGAGCATGTTCACGTCACGACACGTGTGATGGAGCGGGATCAGGCCCCAACATGCGTGATGGATCCGTGTTCGGGCCACGACACACGTGATGGAGCATGTTCAGGAGCCGATACGCGTGGCTGAGGCATGTTCAGGCCCCGACACACATGACAGAGCATGTTCAGCCCATGACACATGTGATGGATCCATGTTCAGGAGCCAACACGTGTGACGCAGCATGTTCAGCCCATGACACGCGTGACCGATCCGTGTGCCGGCCCCGACCCCCCCCGCCACCCCCCTGTGGCATGCACAAAGCATGTGCAAACCATGTGTAAGGCATGTACACGCGTGTGCAAGGCATGTACAGGCAGGTACACGCGTGTGCACCCCCCCCACACTGCACCACCGCTGGACACTGCACCGGGGGGGGGCCGGACACGCCAAGGACACGCTAAGGACACGCCAAGGACACGCCGACGACACGCCAGCGACACGCCAAGGACGCGGGGGCGCGCCGAGGTGGAAACACCGTGATGGATTTTATTAAAATAGGAAAGTCGGCCGCGGCGCGTTAAAAAACCCCCCCGGGGCCCCCCCCTCCCCTCCCCTCCCCCCCCCGCCGGGCGGTTCGGGGCCTTTCGGGGGGTTTCGGGGTCTCGGCGGCATCGGTGGGGGGGGAGGGGCGGCGGGGGGGCCGCAAGCAAGCGAGAGCGCGGGGGGGGGCGGCGCACGGGGCCTCGCACGAGGCCACGTTTTGCACGAGGCCGTTGCACGAGGCCCCGCGTTGCACGAGGCCGTTGCACGAGGCCACGTATTGCACGAGGCCGTTGCACGAGGCCGTCGCATGAGGCCGTCGCATGAGGCCCCGCGTTGCACGAGGCCATTGCACGAGGCCCCGCATTGCACGAGGCCGTTGCACGAGGCCGTCGCACGAGGCCCCGCGTTGCACGAGGCCGTTGCACGAGGCCACGTATTGCACGAGGCCGTCGCACGAGGCCCCGCGTTGCACGAGGCCGTCGCACGAGGCCGTGTATTGCACGAGGCTGTTGCACGAGGCCATTGCACAAGGTCTCGTGTCGCACGAGGCCGTTGCACGAGGCTGTTGCACGAGGCCGTTGCACGAGGCCGTCGCACAAAACCCCATGTCGCACGAGGCCGTCGCACGAGGCCGTCGCACAAGGCCGTGTATTGCAGGAGGCCGTCGCACGAGGCCGTCGCACAAAGCCCCCCGTCGCACGAGGCCGTGTGTCGCACGAGGCCGTCGCACAAAGCCCCCCGTCGCACGAGGCCGTCGCGCCGGAGCACGTCTTGCACGAGGCCGCCGTGCAAAGCCGCTGCACGGAGCCCCCATCGCACGAGGCCGTCGCACGAGGCTCTCGCACGAGCCCATTGTGGGCACCACCGTGTCCATGTCCCTCGCACGTGTCCCTTGCACGTGTCCCTCGCACGTGTCCCTCGCACGCGCTGCAGCCCGCGGCCGGGCCCCGGCCCCCCGTGTCGCACGAGGCCACCGCCGCATGGGGCCACTGTCCTGCCGAGCCACCGGCACAGGAGGCCGTCGCACGAGGCTGTGTGTTGCACGAGGCCATTGCACGAGGCCCCACGTTGCACGAGGCCGTTGCACGAGGCCATTGCACGAGGCCCCACGTTGCACGAGGCCGTCGCACGAGGCCGTGTGTTGCACGAGGCCATTGCACGAGGCCCCATGTTGCACGAGGCCGTTGCACGAGGCCATTGCACGAGGCCCCATGTTGCACGAGGCCGTTGCACGAGGCCGTTGCACGAGGCCCCACGTTGCACGAGGCCGTCGCACGAGGCCCCATGTTGCACGAGGCCATTGCACGAGGCCGTGTGTTGCACGAGGCCATCGCACGAGGCCGTGTGTTGTACGAGGCCATCGCACGAGGCCCCATGTTGCACGAGGCCGTTGCACGAGGCCGTTGCACGAGGCCCCATGTTGCACGAGGCCCCATGTTGCACGAGGCCGTTGCACAAGGCCGTTGCACAAGGCCGTTGCACGAGGCCCCATGTTGCACGAGGCCCCATGTTGCACGAGGCCGTTGCACGAGGCCATTGCACGAGGCCCCTCCCCGCTCTGCGTCCTTCGCACGTCCTCCTCCTCGGCGGCGCTCGTGAAGGGGGGGCCGGCGCACGAGAGCCGTGTGTCGCACGAGGCCGCACGTTGCACGAGGCCGCGCGTCGCACGGCACCGGGTATCGCAGGAGGCTGCGTGCTGCAGCCGGTTGTGCGTTGCACGAGGCTGCGCGTTGCACGGAGCCACCGTCACACGAGGCTACACAAAGCACGAGGCCACGTGCTGCATGTGGCCGTGCGTTGCACAACTCTGTGCACTGCACAACGTCACCATTGCACAACGCCGTGCATTGCACGAGGCCGCTGGTGCACAGCTCTGTGCATTGCACACCGACACCACTGCAAACTGCTGTGCATTGCACAACGCCGTGTATTGCACAAGGCCGCTGGTGCACAACGCTGTGCAATGCACGAGGCCGTCTGTGCAGGACTCTGTGCATTGCACAACGTCACCATTGCACAACACCGTGCAATGCACGAGGCTGCCCTTGCACAACGCTGTGCGTTGCACAAGGTTGCCACTGCACGATGCTGTGCGTTGCACGAGGCTGCCGTTGCACAACGCCGTGCATTGCACGAGGACGCTGGTGCACAACGCTGTGCAATGCACGAGGCCGTCTGTGCAGGACTCTGTGCATTGCACAACGTCACCATTGCACAACACCGTGCAATGCACCCGGCCACTGTTGCACAACACTGTGCAATGCACCCGGCCACCATTGCACAACGCCGTGCAATGCACCAGGCCACCGTTGCACAACACCGTGCAATGCACCCGGCCACTGTTGCACAACACCGTGCAATGCAGCAGGCCGCAGTTGCACAACGCCGTGCAATGCACAAGAGCGCCGTTGCACAACACTGTGCAATGCACCAGGCCACCGTTGCACAACACCGTGCAATGCACCCGGCCACTGTTGCACAACGTTGTGCAATGCACCAAGCTGCCATTGCACAACACTGTGCAATGCACCAGGCCGCAGTTGCACAACGCCGTGCAATGCACAAGAGGGCTGTTGCACAACACTGTGCAATGCACCAGGCTGCTGTTGCACAACACCGTGCAATGCACAAGAGGGCTGTTGCACAACACCGTGCAATGCACCAGGCCACCGTTGCACAACACCGTGCAATGCACAAGAGCGCTGTTGCACAACACTGTGCGACGCACCAGGCCGCCACCACCCAGCTCCACCCGTCCCCCCACCCCACCCCCCAACGTACCAGCACCCCCCATTGCACCCCACAGCAGCGGGGGGGGGGGGCACCAAATCAGGGTGGGGGGCGCGCAACGAGATAGGTGGTGGCGGTGGCAGGTCCTGGGGGGGTCGTGTCCCCCCCCCCCCCGGGTATGGGCTCAGATCTGGGTCTCCTGCACGTTCTCCTTGGAGGGGCAGGTCCGGGGGGGGGGGGCAGGTCCGGGGGGGGGGTCAGGGAGGTCCGCGTCCCCCCCCCAGCCCCCCAGCCCCCCCGCTCAGATCTGGGTCTCCTGCACGTTCTCCTTGGAGGGGCAGGTCCGGGGGGGGGGGGGCAGGTCCGGGGGGGGGTCAGGGAGGTCCGCGTCCCCCCCCCAGCCCCCCAGCCCCCCCGCTCAGATCTGGGTCTCCTGCACGTTCTCCTTGGAGGGGCAGGTCCGGGGGGGGGGGCAGGTCCGGGGGGGGTCAGGGAGGTCCGCGTCCCCCCCCAGCCCCCCAGCCCCCCCGCTCAGATCTGGGTCTCCTGCACGTTCTCCTTGGAGGGGCAGGTCCGGGGGGGGGGGCAGGTCCGGGGGGGGGGTCAGGGAGGTCCGCGTCCCCCCCCAGCCCCCCAGCCCCCCCGCTCAGATCTGGGTCTCCTGCACGTTCTCCTTGGAGGGGCAGGTCCGGGGGGGGTCAGGGAGGTCCGCGTCCCCCCCCCAGCCCCCCAGCCCCCCCGCTCAGATCTGGGTCTCCTGCACGTTCTCCTTGGAGGGGCAGGTCCGGGGGGGGTCAGGGAGGTCCGGGGGGGGGTCAGGGAGGTCCGCGTCCCCCCCCCAAACCCCCAGCCCCCCCGCTCAGATCTGGGTCTCCTGCACGTTCTCCTTGGAGGGGCAGGTCCGGGGGGGGGTCAGGGGGGTCCGCGTCCCCCCCCCAGACCCCCAGCCCCCCCGCTCAGATCTGGGTCTCCTGCACGTTCTCCTTGGAGGGGCAGGTCCGGGGGGGGGGGGCAGGTCCGGGGGGGGGTCAGGGAGGTCCGCGTCCCCCCCCAGCCCCCCAGCCCCCCCGCTCAGATCTGGGTCTCCTGCACGTTCTCCTTGGAGGGGCTCTTGAAGAGCAGCGGTTCGTGGGCCGAGCTCAGCAGCGGGTTCTTGGCGCAGGCCAGGGCGCCGTCGGCGTAGCGGGCCGCCAACGCGGCGTAACGCTCCAGCTGCTCCCGCTCCAGCGCCGGCAGCGCCAGCCGGCTGTCCCCCCCCCCGCCGCCCCCCCCGCCCCCCCCGCCACCCCCCAGCTCGTCCTCCACGTTGACGATCTCCACGGCCCGCGCGGCCCCGTGGTGCTTGTGGCGCTGGTGCTGCTTGCGCAGCTTGTAGAAGGCCACCAGCATCACGGCCGCCATGAAGGTGATGGCCACGAAGCAGCCGATGATGATCTTGGTGGTCTTCAGCACGTCGTCCAGGTCCTTGAGGCCGCCCTCGGCCGCCGCCGCCGCCGTCACCGGCACCGTGAAGGCCCGGCCCGGGGCGCGGGTGGCCGGCGGCGCCGTGGAGGACCCCCCGCCGGCCGGGGCCCAGCCGGCGGTGGCCGTGGGGGCCGCCTCCGTCTTGGGGGCCGCCTCCTCGCCGCCGCCGTCGGTGGTCTCCACGGTGACGGTGGTGAAGTAGGTGTAGCCGGTGGCGGCGGCGGCGGCGGCGGCGGTGTCGGCGGCGGAGACGTTGAGGGTGGCGGAGGCGGTGGTGTTGCCGGCGGCGTTGGTCACCATGCAGGTGTACTGGCCCGTGTCCTGCACGGTGACGTTGGTGAAGTTGAGGGTGCCGTCGTGCAGCACCGAGATGCGCACGCGGTAGGAGCCGTGCGTCATGAGGGTGCCGTTGGGCGTCAGCCAGTTGACGGAGGTCATGGCGGTGCCGGTGCGGCACTTGAGCTCGGCGGCCATGCCCTCGGTGACGTTGAGGTCGGCGGGCGGCTCCACGATGACGGGGGCGTAGCAGGTGAAGTGGCTCTGCTGCAGCTCGCCCAGGTAGCGGCCGCGCAGGGCCGGCGGCGCGTGGCACCGGGCGCAGCACGTCGTGTTGCTGGGCACCGTCTCCTTGAGCCACCAGCTGAGCCAGAGCACGTCGCAGTCGCAGCGCCAGGGGTTGTGGTGCAGGTGCACCCGCTCGAGGCGGCCCAGCGGCGTGAAGAGGTCGTGGGGCAGCGAGGCCAGGCTGTTGTGCGCCAGGTTGAGCTCCTCCAGCGCCTTGAGGTCGTCGAAGGCGTTGCGCTCGATGGCGCCCACCTGCGCGTGCATCAGCCACAGCTTGCGCAGGCTGCCCAGCCCCTGGAAGGAGCCCGGGCGGATGAGGTCCAGCCGGTTGCCCGACAGCTCCAGCTCCTCCAGGCGCACCAGGGCCGTGAGGTTGGGGATCTCCTTGAGGTTGCACATGCCCAGGTTCAGGTAGCGCAGGTTCACCAGCCCCTCGAAGGCCGCCTCGGAGACGTACTCCAGGCGCCGCAGCTCGCCCAGGTCCAGGCGCCGCAGCGAGGGCACCCGGTTGAAGGCGTACGAGGGCAGGCTCTCGATGGGGTTGTTGCGCAGCCACAGCTCGCGCAGCTTGGACAGGTACTCGAAGGCCTGCGTGGGCACCGTGGTGAGGCGGTTGTCGAAGAGCTCCAGCGTGCTGAGGTTGGGCAGCCCGTTGAAGGCGCCCACCTCCACGGTGCGCACCAGGTTGCGGCTCAGCTGCAGGATCTCCAGGTGCCGCAGGTGCTTGAAGGAGTCGGTGCGGATCACCTGGATGAGGTTCTCCTGCAGGTTGAGGTACCGCGTGTTCACCGAGATGCTGGCCGGCACCTCCAGCAGCTCCCGCCGCGTGCAAACCACCCGGCTCGCCTGGTTGCTGCAGCTGCAGGCGGCCGGGCAGCCCGCGCCCGGCGGTCCCGCCCCGGCGCCCGGCGGGGGACGCAGCAGCAGCAAGGCCACCGCCGCCACCACCGCCGGCGTCACCGCCGCCGCCGCCGCCGGCGTCATCCTAGCGGGCCCCGCCGCCGCCATGGCCAAGGGGCATCGTCCGGCCTCAGGGGCCCCGGCGCTGCGGAGAGAGCGGAGAGGCGGTTAGCGGCGCTGGGGGGGGTTCGTGGGGGGGGGGGCGGGGGGGGTGGCAGGCTGGAGGCGGGGTGATGGGCACGGCCGGTGCGATGCACCGTGCACGGTTAGTGCAATGCACCTGCATGGACACTGCAATGCACTGTGCACAGTTAGTGCAATGCGCTTTGCACAGCTAGTGCAATGTACTGTGCACAGTTGGTGCAATGCACTTTGCACGGCCGGTGCAATGCATTGTGCACAGTTAGTGCAATGCACTTTGCACAGTTAGTGCAATGCACCGTGCATGGTTAGTGCAATGCGCTTTGCACAGTTAGTGCAATGCATTTTGCACGGCTAGTGCAATGCATTGTGCACAGCTAGTGCAATGCACTTTGCACAGTTAGTGCAATGCATCGTGCACAGTTAGTGCAATGCACTGTGCACGGTTAGTGCAATGCACTTTGCACGGCTAGTGCAATGCACTTTGCACAGTTAGTGCAATGCATTTTGCACAATTAGTGCAATGCACTTTGTACAGTTAGTGCAATGCACTTTGCACAGTTAGTGCAATGCATCGTGCACGGTTAGTGCAATGCACTGTGCACAGTTGGTGCAATGCGCTTTGCACAGCTAGTGCAATGCATTTTGCACAGTTAGTGCAATGCACTTTGCACAGCTAGTGCAATGCATTGTGCACAGCTAGTGCAATGCACTTTGCACAGTTAGTGCAATGCATCGCGCACGGTTAGTGCAATGCACTTTGCACAGTTAGTGCAATGCATCATGCACAGTTAGTGCAATGCACTTTGCACGGCTAGTGCAATGCATTGTGCATGGTTAGTGCAATGCACTTTGCAAAGTTAGTGCAATGCACTGTGCACGGACGGTGCAATGCACCATGCATGCATAGTGCAATGCACTTTGCACAGCTAGTGCAACACATTTTGCACAATTAGTGCAATGCACAATGCATGGCCGGTGCAATGCCCCATGCACGGTTAGTGCAAGGCACTTTGCACGGTTAGAGCAATTTGCACGCCCACCTCGGGCCCTGTGCACACCCACCCGGGGGCAACGTGCAGGGCCGCGCCACCGCACTGTGCGCACCCAAAATGGTGCAGTTTGCACGCCCGCCTCGCACACCGCGCACACCGCCCTCAGTGCACCGCCCTCGCCCTCCCCGGGGACCTGCAAACCCCCCCCAGCCATGCGACCCCCCCGGCGGGCACCCATGGGTGCTGCTTATGCTGGGCGCTGTTATGGGATCGGGCAGTGTGCACACGCGTGTGCCCCCGCTGCTTGCACACCCATGCACACCCGTGCATGCAGCCCCGGCATCCCCGGGGCGCACACAGCCCCGGCCTGCGCCGCTGCGGGCGTGCACGGGCGTGCAAAGGCGGGGGCACGCTCAGGGCGGCACGGCCTCGGTGCACGTGCCCCATGTTGCACGCCCACCTGTGCGTGCACAGCTGCATCGCATCGCCGCACGCACGTGTGCATGCAAATCACCTGCTTGCGCACGTCCCCGTGCACGCACACCTGTGCACACGCACTTCCCTGTATAAAGCCCTTTGCACAGACATCCTTTTGCACGTCCCCGTGCAGGCACGCCTATGCGCACCCACGTGTACGCACATCCCTGCCTGTGGCCCTTCGCACAGACATCCTTGCACACATCCCCTTGCACACACACCTGTACACACGCAACTCCCTCCATGTGGCCGTCTGCACAGACATCCCTTTGCACGTCCCTGTGCACGCACGCCGGAGCACACACGCACCTCCCTGTATGTCTGCTCGCACGGACATCCCTTTGCACCTCCCCTTGCACACACGCCTGTGCACACGCACGTCGCTGCAGAGGTCAGTTTGCACAGACATCCCTCTACACGTCCCCGTGCACCGACATCCCTGTGCACATCCATTTGCACAGACATCCCTTTGCACGTCCCCATGCACGCGCACCTGTGCACACGCACCTCCCTGCATGTGGCCGTTTGCACGGACATCCCTGTGCACGTCCCCGTGCGCACACACCTATGCACACACACATGTGCATGCAAATCCCCACCTATGGCCATTTGCACAGACAGACCTTTGCACGTCCCCATGCACGCACGCCTGTGCACACGCACGTCCCTGCGTGCGGCCGTCTGCATGGACATCCCTTTGCACACCTCCCCCTGCACACGCGTGTGCACCCCCTCTGCGGCCCGGCTCCGTGTGCCTGTGCCTCCCCGCGCACACCTGTGTGTGCACAGCCAGCCTTGCACACATCCCGGCGCATGTCCTTGTGCACACGCCTCCCTTTGCACGCACAAGCACAGCGACGCCTGGGCACCGCCCTGCCCACACGTGTGCGTGCAAAGCAAACCTCCATGTGCATGCACAGCCTTGCACACACACGCGCCTGCACACCTGTGCACGCTTCTCAGCACACACGCGTGTGCACAGCCCTCCAGGCACACGCACAGCCGGTGTGCAAGCACCCCCATGCACACACGTGCCCACATGCCACGTCCAGCACACACGTGTGCCCCATGCAAGCCCGGCCTTTCACACGCCCCGGCACACGTGTGTGTGTGTGTGTGTGTGTGCGCGTGCACAACCAGGAAACCATCCGTGTGCATCCTTGCACATATTTCTACACACACGTGTGCACGCACATCCAGGCAGCTCTGAGCGTGCACATCCCTGCACCCCTCTCCGCACACGCGTGTGCACGCACATGCAACAAGTATCCCTGTGCATGCACATCCATGCACACATTCCTGCACACGCGTGTGCATGCACATCCAACAGGCACCCCTGTGCATGCACGTCCGTGCACACATCCCTGCACACACGTGTGCACGTACATCTACAATAAATCCATGTGCATGCGCGTCCGTGCACACACATTTTTGCACATACATGTGCCTGTACACCCGATGGCCACCCCATGCACGCACACACGTTCTTCCACACACGTGTGCACGCACATGCAACAAAAATCCCTGAGCATGCACATCCATGCACGCATGTTCTTGCACACACCTGTGCACACACATCCAACAGTCACCCACGTGCATGCCCCCACATTCTTGCACACGCGTGTGCATGCACATGCCACAGCCATCCTTGTGCGGGCACATCCCTGCACCCACATTCCTGCACACACGTGTGCACGCACATCCAACAGTCATCCCCGTGCCTGCACATCCATGCACACGTTCTTGCACACACATGTGCAGACATCTCCAACAGCCATCCCAGCGCATTCACACATGTTCTTGCACACATGCGTGCATGCTCCCACACTCTTGCACACCCTTGTGCGTGCACACCCAACGATCTGCGCCATGCATGCGCACACAGGCTTGCACACGTGTGCACGCACATCCAACACACATCCGTGCGCATGCACAGCCCTGCACACCCATCCTTGCACACACGTGTGCACGCACATCCAACACACATCCGTGCGCGTGCACACCTATCCTTGCACACACGTGTGCACGCACATCCAACACACATCCATGAGCATGCACAGCCCTGCACACGCATCCTTGCACACACATGTGCACGCACATCCAACACACGTCCATGCGTGTGCACAGCCCTGCACACCCATCCTTGCACACACGTGTGCACGCACATCCAACACACATCCGTGCGCATGCACAGCCCTGCACACCCATCCTTGCACACACGTGCACGCACATCCAACACACATCCATGCGCATGCACAGCCCTGCACACCCATCCTTGCACACACGTGTGCATGCACATCCAACACACATCCGTGCGCATGCACAGCCCTGCACACGCACCCTTGCACACACGTGTGCACGCACATCCAACACACATCCATGCACATGCACAGCCCTGCACACCCATCCTTGCACACACGTGTGCACGCACATCCAACACACATCCGTGCGCCTGCACAGCCCTGCACACCCATCCTTGCACACACGTGTGCACGCACATCCAACACCCATCCGTGAGCATGCAGAGCCCTGCACACCCATCCTTGCACACACGTGTGCACGCACATCCAACAACATCCATGAGCATGCACAGCCCTGCACACCCATCCTTGCACACACGTGTGCACGCACATCCAACACACATCCATGAGCATGCACAGCCCTGCACACGCATCCTTGCACACACGTGTGCACGCACATCCAACACACACCCGTGCGCATGCACAGCCCTGCACACCCATCCTTGCACACACGTGTGCACGCACATCCAACACCCATCCGTGAGCATGCACAGCCCTGCACACCCATCCTTGCACACACGTGTGCACGCACATCCCACCGCCCCCCCCGCACGTGCCCCCATGCTCTTGCACACACGTGTGCACGCACACCCGACCCCCCCCCCACCCCGTGCACGCCATCCCCGCACCCTCCCCGCACCCCGGCGCCCCGCAGCCCCCCCCGCGGCGGCGCAGCCCCTTGCACACGCGTGTGCACGCGCATCCCCCCCCCCCGCCCTCCCCACACCCCTCCGGGCCCGCCGAGGCCTCCCCGCGCCCCCCCCCCCGGCGCCCCTCACCCTGCGGCCTGCGCCCCCCCCCGCCGCCGCCGCGCCCGGCCCGGCCTGGCCGCCAGCGCGCAGCCTTCCTCCTCCTCCTCCTCCTCCTCCTCCTCCTCCTCTTCCTCCGGCTTCCTGCGCGTGTCCCCCCCCCCCCCCAACCCCGCAGCCTCCTTCCTGCGGCCGCCGCGCAGCCTTCCGCCCCGCGCCCCCCCCCCCACCCCACCCGGCGCCCCTCCTTGCGCACCCCCTGCACCCCCCCCCCTTGCACCCCTCCTGCCTGCAGCCCTCCTTCCCGCGACCCTTTTTGCACCGCTTCTTTTCGCAGCCCTCCTTTTTTTTTTGCAATTCTCCTTTTTTTTGCAACCGTCTTTGCAACCTTCCTTTTTTTTTTTTTTCTTTTTTTGCAACCCTTTTCGCAACCTTCCTCTTTGCACCCCTCCTTTTTTTTTTTGCACCCTTTTCTTGCGACCCTCCTCTTTGCAACCCTTTTTTGCAACCCGCTTCTTTTTTTTGCAACCCGTCTTGCAACCCTCCTTTTCGCATCCCTCCTTTTATTGCAACCTTTCTCGCGTCCCTCCTTCTTTGCAACCTGCCTTTCGCAGCGCTTTCTGCAACCCTCCTCTTTGGCAACCCTTTCTTGCGCCACTTCTTTTTGCGCCTCTTTTTTGCCCCCCCCCCTTCCTTTTCGCAACCCCTTTTTGCACCCCTTCTTTTTGCAACCCTTCGTGCAACCCTTCTTTTTTGCAGCCCTTCTTGGAACCCTCCTTTTTGCAACCCTTTCTGCAGCCCTCTTTTTTCTGCATCCCTTTTTTTTCTGCAGCCCTCTTTTTTCTGCAGCCCTCCTTTTTCTGCAGCCCTCTTTTTTCTGCATCCCTCTTTTTTCTGCATCCCTCCTTTTTCTGCAGCCCTCCTTTTTTCCGCAGCCCTCCGGTTTTTGCAGCCCTGTCTCGCAGCCCTCCTTCCCGCGCGCCCGGCTTTTCGCATCCCCCCTTCCCGCACTCCTTCTTCCATCCCTCCTTCCTGCACCCCTTCCTCCATCCCTTCTTTTTGCACCCCTCCTTCCTGCCCCCCCCCCGTCCCCCCCCCTTGCCGCGGCCTCATTACTCTTTCCAGGCACACGGAGCTGCAGCCCCCGCCCCCCCCCCCGGCCTGGCGGCCCCCCTGTCCCCCCCCGCCCGGCCCGGCCGGGCCCCGCCACCCCCCTGGCTCCCCCCGGCATTGCACGGAGCCCCCCCGGGTGCAACGAGCCCCCCCGGCATTGCACAGAGCCCCCCGAGCTGCACAGGGCCCCCCGGCATTGCACGGAGCCCCCCCGGCATTGCACTGGGTCCCCGGGCTGCAATGACCCCCCCTGGCATTGCACAGAGCCCCCCCGGCATTGCACTGGGTCCCCGGGCTGCAATGACCCCCCCCGGCATTGCACGGAGCCCCCCCGGCATTGCACCGGGTCCCTGGGCTGCAATGACCCCCCCCGGCATTGCACAGAGCCCCCCCGGCATTGCACTGGGTCCCCGGGCTGCAATGACCCCCCCCCGGCATTGCACGGAGCCCCCCCGGCATTGCACCAGGTCCCCACGGTGCAACGAGCCCCCCCCGGCATTGCACGTAGCCCCCCGGGCTGCAGTGACACCCCCCCCGGCATTGCGCCAGGTCCCCACGGTGCAACGAGCCCCCCCCGGCATTGCACGGAGCCCCCTGGGCTGCAGTGACCCCCCCCCGGCATTGCGCCAGGTCCCCAGGGTGCAACGAGCCCCCCCGGCATTGCACAGAGCCCCCCGGCATTGCACAGAGCCCCCGGCACTGCACGGCCCCCCCTGACACTGCACAGGGCCCCCAGCACTGCACAGGGCCCCAGCACTGCATCACACTGCACAGGGCCCCCCAGCACTGCACAGGGCCCCCCACACACTGCACAGACCCCCAGCGCTGCATCGCACTGCACAGGGCCCCCCAGCACTGCACAGACCCCCCAGCACTGCATCGCACTGCACAGGGCCCCCAGCACTGCACAGGGCCCCCCAGCACTGCACAGGGCCCCCCAGCACTGCATCGCACTGCACAGGGCCCCCAGCACTGCACTGCACAGCCCTGGGCACTGCACGGCCATCGCACTGCAATGTGACACGGCCCCCCTGCACTGCACGGCCCCGTTGCACTGCAAACACCCCCCCCCGCACTGCACGGCCCCCATCGCACTGCAACCCAACACGGCACTGCACGGCCCCGTTGCACTGCAAACACAGCCCCTGCACTGCAAACACGGCCCCCCGCACTGCACAGCCCCGTTGCACTGCAAACACGCCCCCCCGCACTGCACGGCCCCGTTGCACTGCAAACACGGCCCCCCCGCACTGCACAGCCCCGTTGCACTGCAGACATGTCCCCCCGCACTGCACAGCCCCGTTGCACTGCAAACACGGCCCCCCCGCACTGCACAGCCCCCGCACTGCAAACATGACCCCCCGCACTGCACAGCCCCGTTGCACTGCAAACACGGCCCCCCGCACTGCACAGCCCCGTTGCACTGCAAACACGGCCCCCCCGCACTGCACAGCCCCGTTGCACTGCAAACACGGCCCCCCGCACTGCACAGCCCCGTTGCACTGCAAACACGGCCCCCCGCACTGCACGGCCCCATTGCACTGCAAACACGGCCCCCCCCGCACTGCACAGCCCTGTTGCACTGCAAACATGTCCCCCCGCACTGCACAGCCCCGTTGCACTGCAAACACGACCCCCTGCACTGCACAGCCCCGTTGCACTGCAAACATGACCCCCCCCGCACTGCACAGCCCCTGCACTGCAAACACGGCCCCCCCGCACTGCACGGCCCCGTTGCACTGCAAACACGGCCCCCCCCGCACTGCACGGTCCCCGCACTGCACACTGCACGGTCCCCTGCGCCGCGCTGGCAGCGCCCGGCCTGCAAACGAGGGAACGAAGCAGCCGACTAACGAGGGAGGCGAGCGGGGCCGGGGCAGCGCCCGGGGTGGGGGGAGAGGGGGCCGGGGCAGGAGGGGCCACCGGGGGGGGGGCATACGAGCAGCGTGCAAGGCCGTGCAACACAGCCCCGGTGTGCAAAGAGAGCGTGCAAGGCCATGCAACACAGCCCAAGCGTGCACGAGGAGCGTGCAAGGCCGTGCCGTGGTGCAAGGGGAGCGTGCGAGGGGCCCCCCCCATGCGAGGAGCACCCCGGGGTGCCCCCCCCCCATGCGAGCGTCACCCCCACGTGCGAGGGCACCCCGGGGTGCTTCCCCCCACCCACCCACCCCCCCCCGGGGCTCCCGGACGCCTGGGCCCCCGGCAGCGGCGACGTGAGCAGCTTCCCAAGGCCTCGATGCGGAGGAGCGGGGGAGGGGCCCCCCGGACGCCTGGGCCCCCTGCCAGCGGCCCCCTCCCCCCCCCCAAACTGCCGGGAGACACAAGGGGACCCTATAGTTCCTATAGGGCCAGACCGGGGGCGGGGTGAGGGGGCCCTATAGCCCCTATGTGGCCTGGGGGAACCCTATAGGCCTGGGGGGGCCCTATAGACCCTATGAGGCTGGGGAGGCCCCTATAGCCCCTGTAGGGTCAGAGGGGGGGTCCTGTAGTCCCTATGGGGCCGGGGAGGCCCCTATAGCCCCTATAGGGCCTGAGGGGGGTCCTGCAGTCCCTATGGGGCTGGGGAGGGCTGCAGAGGCCCCTATAGCCCCCTATAGGGCCTGAGGGGGGTCCTGCAGTCCCTATGGGCCCGGAGGGGTGGGGAGGCCCCTATAGTCCTTGTGGGGCTGGAGGGGTGTTGAGGAGACCCTATAGCTCCCGTAGGGCCCAAGGAAGCCCTATAGGGCTGGGGGAGGCCTATAGACCCTACAGGACTGGGGGGGGCTGGGGGAGGCCTATAGTTCCTATAGGATTGGGGGAGACCCAGCAGGGATGGGGAGGCCCTATAGTCCCTATAGGGCCAGGGGAACCCGATGGTCCCTATGGGGTTGGCGGGGGGATCCAGCTGGGCTCCTATATTTCTTATGGGGCCCAGGGGCCCCCTATAGAGCTGGGAGGGCCCCTATAGCCCCTACGGGGGAGTCCTACAGTCCCTATGGGGCTGGGAGGGACCCAATAGGGCTTGGGGGGGGCGTAGGGTCCCTATGGGGTTGGGGGGCCAGGGGAGCCCCTATAGGCCTTAGGCACCGGGGGGGCCCTATAGCCCCTATGGGGCCGGTGGGGGGGAAGCCCCTATATCCCCTGTTGGGCTGGGGGGGGGAGCAGGACAGCCCCTATAGCCCCTATGGGCCTGAGGAGGGCAAGGGGATACCCTATAGCCCCTATGGGCCAGGGGGGCCACGATAGACGGGCAGGGAACTCCTACAGACCCTATGGATCCGGGAGGGGGGGTCCTATAGTCTCTATAGGTCTGGGAAGGGAGGCTGGGGGGGTCCTATAGTCCCCATAGGGGCTGGGGGGGCCTATAGGGCTGGGGTATCCCTATAGCCCCCGGGGGGGTGCCCCTATGGGTCCAGGGGGCCCCTATAGCCTCTATAGGGTTCAGGGCTCGGGGGCTATGGCCCTGGGGGGCCCTATAGCTCCTATGGGAGCTGGGGGGGGGGTCAGGCCTCGCCGCATCCCCCCACCGCGTCGCCCCCCCCGTATCCACGGGCTCCCGTCACCGCGGCAACCGTTGCCGAGGCACCGAGCATCCCCCCCCCCCAGGAACCCCGGCAGCACTGGGGGGGGGGGGGAGGACCCGGGGGACTGGGGGGACTGGTCCGGACTGGGGGGACTGGGGGGATCGGTCTGGACTGGGGGGACTGGTCCATACTGGGGTGACTGGTCTGGACTGGGGGATGTGGGGAGTGGTCCGGACTGGGGGGACTGGTCCATACTGGGGGGACTGGTCTGGAGTGGGGGATGTGGGGACTGGTCTGGACTGGGGGGACTGGTCCATACTGGGGGGATTGGTCTGGACTGGGGGGACTAGTCTGGACTGGGGGTTGCCAGGGACTGGCCTGGACTGGGGCAATGGAGGGGACTGGTCTTGACTGCTCTGTACTGAGTGGACTGGTCCATACTGGGGGGTATGGGGCAGGTCCATACTGGGGGGACTGGGCTGGACTGGGGAAATGGGGGAATGGGACTGGTCCATACTGGGGGCAGTGGGCTGCATTGGGGGCACTGGGCTGCACTGGTCCATACTGGGAGGACTGGGCTGTGCTGGGGGGATGGAACTGGCCCATACTGGGGGGACTGGTCCATACTGGGGGGATGGGACTGGGCTGTGCTGGGGGGACCGGGCTGCACTGGGGGGATGAAACTGGTCCATACTGGGGGGATGGAAGTGGTCCACACTGGGGGGACCGGGCTGCACTGGGGGGATGAAACTGGTCCATACTGGGGGGATGGAACTGGTCCATACTGGGGGATAGGAGGGCTGGTCCATACTGGGGGCACTGGGCTGCACTGGGGGATGGAACTGGCCCATACCGGGGGGACTGGGGGGTGGAACTGGCCCATACTGGGGACGGGACCGGTCCGTCCTGGGGGCACTGGGCTGCACCGCGGACCCCCCCGGCCCCTCTCACCGGGCAGCGGCCGCGGGGGGGCCCCGCGCGCGGCATCCCGCGCCCGATCCGCTCCGCTCCGCTCCGCGCCGGGGCTTCGCCCGAGCCGGCTCCGCTCCGGGCCCGCTCCGCTCCGCGCCGGTTCCGAGCTGGGCGGCTCCGCTCCGCGCCCGCCGCGGCTCCGCTCCGGGCCTTCCCCGGCTCCGCTCCGGCTTCGCTTCGGATCCGCTTCGGATCCGGCTCCGGTTCCGCTCCGGTTCGGCTCCGGTTCGGGGGTTGTCCGGCTCCGGCTCCGGTTCCGATCCGGTTCGGAGCTTGTTCGGCTCCGCTTCGGCTCCGGTTCCGCTTCGGGGCTTGTCCGGCTTCGCTTCGGCTCCGGTTCGGCTCCGGTTCGGTTCCGGTTCGGCTCCGGTTCGGCTCCGGTTCGGCTCCGCTCCAGCTCCGGCTGCGGCTGCGGCCCGGCTCCCGCTAAGGCCCGGCCTGGATCGCGCCGCGGCCCGGCCCGGATCGCGCTACCGCCCGGCCTGGATCGCGTTCGGCTCCGGCTGGGCCCTGGCACCGCCCCCGGCCACGCCCCCCGCGCAGGCCACGCCCCCGACGCCAGGCCACGCCCCCCCGCGCGGCGACCCCCTCCCCCCGGTCGTATCCCATCCCCACGGTGCCACCACGTGTCGCAACGTCCCCACGTCTCTGTGCCACCTCCTGTGTCCCCGTGTCCCGTCCCCATGTCCCCATGTCCCATCCCCATGTCCCTGTGCCACCTCCCGTGTCCCCATGTCCCATCTCTGTGTCCCTGTGTCCCCCCAGTGTCACCGTGGCCCATCCTCATGTCCCCATGTCCCCATGTCCCAGCCCTGTGTCCCTGTGCCACCCCCCATGTCCCCGTGTCCCCAGGTCCCATGCCCAGTTGGGTCCCCATGTCCCTGGGCCACCTGTGTCCCCATGTCCCATCTCCATGTCCCCATGTCCCCACATTGTGTCCCCGTGTCCCTGTGCCACCTCCCCGTGTCCCCAGGCTGTGTCCCCATGTCCCATCTCCGTGTCCCCATGTCCCCACATTGTGTCCTCATGTCCCGATGTCCCTGTGCCACCTCCCTGTGTCCCCAGGCTGTGTCCACATGTCCCATCCCCCGGTTGGGTCCCCATGTCCCATCTCCGTGTCCCCATGTCCCATCTCCATGGCCCTGGGCTGTGTCCCCATGTCCCATCCCCATGTCCCTGTGCCACCTCCCCATGTCCCTGGGCTGTGTCCCCATGTCCTGTCCCTATGTCCCATCCCCATGTCCCATGCCCAGTTGGGTCTCCCTGTCCCATCCCCATGTCCCTGTGCCACCTTTTGTGTCCCCATGCCCCATCTCTGTGTCCCCATGTCCCCCACTGTCCCCATGTCCCTGTGCCACCTCCCATGTCCTGTCTCTGTGCCACCTACCCATGTCCCCGAGCTGCATCCCCATGTCCCATCCCCAGGTTGGGTCCCCGTGTCCCATCCCCGTGTCCCTGTGCCACCTCTTGTGTCCCCACATCCCATCCCCGTGTCCCCATGTCCCCATGTCCCATCCCCAAGTCCTATCTCCATGTCCCCATGTCCCCCAGTGTCCCCATGTCCCACCCTTGTGTCCCTGTGCCACCTCCCATGTCCCCATGTCCCATCCCTGTGCCACTTCCCCCTGTCCCCAGGCTGTGTCCCCATGTCCCATCCCCATGTCCCCGTGTCCCCCAGTGTCCACATGTCCCATCCCCATGTTCCCGGACTGTGTCCCCATGTCCCATCCCCACGTCCCTGTGGCACCTCTTGTGTCCCCATGTCCCATCTCTGTGTCCCCATGTCCCATCCCCGTGTCCTCGTGCCACCTCCCCATGTCCCAGGGCTGTGTCCCTGTGCCACCTCCCATGTCCCCATGTCCCATCCCTGTGCCACTTCCCCGTGTCCCCAGGTTGGGTCTCCGTGTCCCATCCCCATGTCCCCATGTCCCCCAGTGTCCCCATGTCCCATCCTTGTGTCCCTGTGCCACCTCCCATGTCCCCATGTCCCATCCCTGTGCCACCTCCCCGTGTCCCCAGGTTGGGTCTCCGTGTCCCATCCCCATGTCCCCATGTCCCCCAGTGTCCCCATGTCCCATCCTTGTGTCCCTGTGCCACCTCCCATGTCCCCATGTCCCATCCCTGTGCCACTTCCCCGTGTCCCCAGGTTGGGTCTCCGTGCCCCATCCCCATGTCCCGTGTCCCCCAGTGTCCACATGTCCCATCCCCATGTCCCCATGTCCCCACATTGTGTCCCCACGTCCCATCCCCGTGTCCCTGTGCCACCTCCCATGTCCCCATGTCCCGTCCCTGTGCCACCTCCCTGCTTCCCCGTGTCCCGTCCCCGTGTCCCCACATTGTGTCCCCACATCCCACCCTCGTGTCCCCATGTCCCCCAGTGTCCCTGTGTCCCATCCCTATGTCCCGTCCCCGTGTCCCCCCAGCGTCCCCCCGGCGTCCCCGGCCCCCGCGGCGCAGCCACTCGCAGGCTCCCTCCTGGCTGCGGCTTTATTTTGGGGGCGTTTATGGCTTTTCCGGGCCCCCCCGGGGCCACCGCCACACCGAGACGGGGGGGGGGGGACACGGGGGGCGCCCGGACGCCTGGGCCCGCTCCGGGGCAGCCCCCATCTACACACACACATGGGGGAGGGGGGGCCCGGACGCCTGGGCCCTTCCCAGGGTCTCTGACCCCCCCTTAAACACACACAGGGGGACAAGGGGGGGCCCGGACGCCTGGGCCCTTCCCGGGGTCACACACAGGGGGACACATTTTTGGGGGGGGGGACGCCCAGACACCTGGGTCCTTCCTGGGGTCTCCGACCCCCCCTTAAACACACACAGGGGGACACGGTTGGGGGGGGCCCGGACGCCTGGGCCCTTCCCGGGGTCACACACAGGGGGACACATTTTGGGGGGGGGCACCCGGACGCCTGGGCCCTTCCCAGGGTCTCTGACCCCCCCCCTTAAACACACACAGGGGGACACAGTGGGGGGGAGGGGCGCCCGGACGCCTGGGCCCTCGGTCGGTGGCACCCGGACGCCTGGGCCCTCCGTTGTTGGGGGGGGGGGGGTCCCAGACGCCTGGGCCCTCTGTCCAGCTGGGTGCCCGGACGCCTGGGCCCTCGGTCGTTGGGGGGGGTCGGGGGGGGTCCCGGCCACCCGGGCCCTCAGCCGGCGGGGGCGGGGGGGGGCGCCCGGACGCCTGGGCCCTCGGCGGGGGCGCCCGGGCTCACAGTGGGGGTCCCGCGGTGCCGGCGGCCCCGGGGGTCCCTATGGCTTCGGGGTCGGGGCCCCCCCGGCCGGGCCGGCGGCGCCTGCGGGAGGGGGGTCGACACCGCCCAGTGCGGCCCAGTGCGGCCCAGTGCGGCCCAGTACCCCCCCCAGTCCCCCCCCGGGTCCTCCCCTTGCTGCCCCCAGCTCCCAGTGCCCCCCAGTCCCTCCCAGTCCCCCCAGTCCCTCCCAGTTCCCTCCAGTGCCTCCAAATTCCCTCCAGTCCCCCCAGTATCTCCCAGTTCCTCCCAGGCACCCCCCAGTTCCTCCCAGGCCCCCCCCAGCGCCTCCCAGTCCCCCCAGTCCTCCCAGTTCCCCAGTCCTCCCAGTCCCCCCAGCCCCCTCCAGTGCTCTCAGTCCCTCCCAGTCCCCCCAATCCCCGCAGTCCTCCCAGTTCCTCCAGTCCCCCCATCCCTCCCAGTGCCCCCAGTGCCTCCCAGGTCCCTCCCAGTCCCCCCAGTGCCCCCAGGCTCTCCCAGGTCCCTCCCAGGCCCCCCAGGCCCTCCCACTCTCTCCCACTCCCTCCCAGTTTCCCCCAGTGCCTCCCAGTCCCCCCAGTCCCTCCAGTGCCCCCAGTCCCCCCCAGCCCCCCCCAGTGCCTCCCAGTCTCTCCCAGTTCCCCCCAGTCTCTCCCAGTCCCCCTCAGTCCTCCCAGTATCTCCCAGTCCCTCCAGTGCCCCCAGTCCCTCCCAGTCCCCCCCAGTGCCCCCAGTGCCTCCCAGTCTCTCCCAGTTCCCCCCAGTCTCTCCCAGTCCCCCTCAGTCCTCCCAGTATCTCCCAGTCCCTCCAGTGCCCCCAGTCCCTCCCAGTCCCCCCCAGCCCCCCCAGTGCCTCCCAGTCTCTCCCAGTTCCCCCCAGTCTCTCCCAGTCCCCCTCAGTCCTCCCAGTATCTCCCAGTCCCTCCAGTGCCCCCAGTCCCTCCCAGTCCCCCCCAGCCCCCCCAGTGCCTCCCAGTCTCTCCCAGTTCCCCCCAGTCTCTCCCAGTCCCCCTCAGTCCTCCCAGTATCTCCCAGTCCCTCCAGTGCCCCCAGTCCCTCCCAGTCCCTCCAGTGCCTCCCAGTCTCTCCCAGTTCCCCCCAGTCTCTCCCAGTCCCCCTCAGTCCTCCCAGTATCTCCCAGTCCCTCCAGTGCCCCCAGTCCCTCCCAGTCCCCCCAGTCCCTCCCAGTCCCTCCCAGTCCCTCCCAGTCCCCCCAGTCCCGGCGCTCACCGTCACTCGCAGCCCGGCTCCAGCCCGGCCGGTTTCTTGGCCACGAGGCTGCTCAGGGCCTTCTCCTGCCGCAGCGCACACCCGTCCTTGCACACCCGTCCTCGCACACCCGTCCTTGCACACTCGCACACCCGCCTCGCACACCCGCCTTGCACACTCGCACACGCGCCCGGCCCAGCTCGTCCCCCCCCCACCCCGCTCGCACCCCATTGCACGCTCACACTTGCACGCCTTGCACGCCTTGCACGGCCCAGCTTGCACACCACGGCACCTCGTGCAGGGCTGCACAGCGCGTCCCCGTGTCCCCCACGTGTCCCTGTGTCCCCCGTGCATGTCCCCTGTGTCCCCCGTGTATGTCCCTGTGTCCCCCACGTGTCCCTGCATCCCCATGTCCCCCCCCATGTCCCTGTGTCCCCCCTGCATCCCCCCGTGTCCCCATGTCCCCCCCATGTCCCCCGCACGTCCCTGTGTCCCCCCTGCATCCCCCCGTGTCCCCATGTCCCCCCCCGTGTCCCCCCATGTCCCCGGGGGGGGCTCACCTCGACCAGGGGGTGCCAGTGCTCGACAGGCTGCCAGGGGGTGGCCCGTGCATCCCTGTGTCCCTGTGTCCCCCCCGTGTCCCCCCCGTGTCCCCGTGTCCCCCCCATGTCCCCCTGGTGTCCCCGTGTCCCCGGGGGGGGGCTCACCTCGACCAGGGGGTGCCAGTGCTCCACGGGCTGCCGGGGGTTGGCCAGCATCTCGGCCCAGTGCTCGCGGCCCCCCACGTCCCCGCGGCCCCCCCGTGTCCCCCCGGTGTCCCCATGTCCCCCGGTGTCCCCAGGGGGGGGCTCACCTCGACCAGGGGGTGCCAGTGCTCCACGGGCTGCCGGGGGTTGGCCAGCATCTCGGCCCAGTGCTCGCGGCCCCCCACGTCCCCGCGGCCCCCCCGTGTCCCCCCGGTGTCCCCATGTCCCCCGGTGTCCCCGGGGGGGGCTCACCTCGACCAGGGGGTGCCAGTGCTCCACGGGCTGCCGGGGGTTGGCCAGCATCTCGGCCCAGTGCTCGCGGCCCCCCACGTCCCCGCGGCCCCCCCGTGTCCCCGTGTCCCCCCGGTGTCCCCATGTCCCCCGGTGTCCCCGGGGGGGGCTCACCTCGACCAGGGGGTGCCAGTGCTCCACGGGCTGCCGGGGGTTGGCCAGCATCTCGGCCCAGTGCTCGCGGCCCCCCACGTCCCCGCGGCCCCCCCGTGTCCCCCCGGTGTCCCCATGTCCCCCGGTGTCCCCGGGGGGGGCTCACCTCGACCAGGGGGTGCCAGTGCTCCACGGGCTGCCGGGGGTTGGCCAGCATCTCGGCCCAGTGCTCGCGGCCCCCCACGTCCCCGCGGCCCCCCCGTGTCCCCCCCGGTGTCCCCATGTCCCCCGGTGTCCCCGGGGGGGGCTCACCTCGACCAGGGGGTGCCAGTGCTCCACGGGCTGCCGGGGGTTGGCCAGCATCTCGGCCCAGTGCTCGCGGCCCCCCACGTCCCCGCGTCCCCCCGTGTCCCCCCGGTGTCCCCCCGGTGTCCCCATGTCCCCCGGTGTCCCCAGGGGGGGGCTCACCTCGACCAGGGGGTGCCAGTGCTCCACGGGCTGCCGGGGGTTGGCCAGCATCTCGGCCCAGTGCTCGCGGCCCCCCACGTCCCCGCGGCCCCCCCGTGTCCCCCCCGTGTCCCCATGTCCCCCGGTGTCCCCGGGGGGGGCTCACCTCGACCAGGGGGTGCCAGTGCTCCACGGGCTGCCGGGGGTTGGCCAGCATCTCGGCCCAGTGCTCGCGGCCCCCCACGTCCCCGCGTCCCCCCGTGTCCCCCCGGTGTCCCCCCGGTGTCCCCATGTCCCCCGGTGTCCCCAGGGGGGGGCTCACCTCGACCAGGGGGTGCCAGTGCTCCACGGGCTGCCGGGGGTTGGCCAGCATCTCGGCCCAGTGCTCGCGGCCCGGCCCCTCGGCGTCGCTGCCCACCCGGCACATGCCGATCACCTCGTTGTGCCCGATGCTGCGGCGGCACCGGCGGCGCTCAGCACCCGCGTCCCGGGGGGCCCAGGCGTCCGGGAGCACCCATGTCCCAGGGGGCACCCGCATCCCGGGGGGCCCAGGTGTCCGGGGAGCACCCGCATCCCGGGGGGCCCAAGCGTCCGGGGGGCACCCGCAGCCCGGGGGGGCACCCGCATCCCGGGGGCCCAGGCGTCCAGGGGGCACCCGCATCCCGGGGGGCCCAGGCGTCCGGGGGGCACCCGCAGCCCGGGGGGGCACCCAGGGGGGCACCCGCAGCCTGGGGGGGCACCCACATCCCGGGGGCCCAGGTGTCCGGGGGGGCACCCACAGCCCGGGGGGCCCAGGCGTCCAGGAGCACCCATGCCCCAGGGGGCACCCGCATCCCGGGGGGCCCAGGTGTCCGGGGGGCACCCGCAGCCCGGGGCGGCACCCACATCCCGGGGGCCCAGGTGTCCGGGGGGGACCCACAGCCCGGGGGGGGCACCCAGGGGGGCACCCACAGCCCGGGGGGGCACCCACATCCCAGGGGCCCAGGTGTCCGGGGGGGCATCCGGGGGGCACCCACATCATGCAGGGACCCAGGTGTCCGGGGGGGACCCACATCCCAGGGGCCCAGGCGTCTGGGAGCCCCTCCCACCCCAGGGGCCCAGGTGTCCGGGGAGGACTCACACCCCAGGGGCCCAGGTGTCCGGGTGCCACCCACATCGCAGGGACCCAGGTGTCCAGGGCACCCAGGAGCATGACACGACCCCCCCACCCACTCCAGGGGCCCAGGCATCTGGGGCAGGAGGGAAGGAGAACACCCCCCCCACGGCAGGCTGCACCCATGGGTGGGGGGCACCCCTGAGTGGGAGCACCCAAGGGACTACAGTCGTAGTCGAGGACGGCGACGGTGAGGCCGATGCTCACACAAGGGCCGGGGACGCTCCCCACCAACCCCAGGTCACCCACGGATGGGGACACCCACGGTGGGGAGCACCCATGGGTGGGGGGCACCCCTGGGCGGGCGCAGGGCTCACCAGTCGTAGTCGAGGACGGCGATGGTGAGGCCGATGCTCACACAAGGGCCGGGGACGCTCCCCCCCCAACCTCAGGTCACCCACGGATGGGGACACCCACGGTGGGGAGCACCCATGGGTGGGGGGCACCCCTGGGCGGGCGCAGGGCTCACCAGTCGTAGTCGAGGACGGCGATGGTGAGGCTGACGCTGTGCACGCTGGCGTGGGGCACGTCGAACACCAGCGCCTCGTTGTAGCTGGGGTTCAGCGTGTTCTTCTTGATGGACGTCTTGCGCTTCTTGAGGCGCCGGCCCTCGGCCATCAGCGACGCCTTCACGTAGGGGTCTGCGCCCACGCGCGGCACCCACGGGTGGCACGGCGGCACCCGGGGACGCCCCGCGGCCACCCCCAGGGACCCCACGGCCACCACACGCGGCGACTCGGGGGGCTCGCGTGGAGCTACGGCGTCCACGGGTGGTCTACGGAACCCATGGGTGATGGGTGGCACCCACGGGTGGCACACGGGGACCTTGGGGACATCCAATGGGGACCCACGGACACCTCCAGGGACCCCACGGGACGACTTGGGGGGCTCGTGTAGAGCTACGGCATCCACGGGTGGTCTACGGAACCCATGGGTGATGGGTGGCACCCACGGGTGGCACACGGGGACCTTGGGGACACTCAATAGGGACCCTGCAAGGACCCATGGCCAACCCTAGGGACCCCACGGGGCGACTCGGGGGGCTCGCGTGGAGCTACGGCATCCACGGGTGGTCTACAGAACCCATGGGTGATGGGTGGCACCCACGGGTGGCACAAAGGGACTTTGGGGACACTCAATAGGGACCCTACAAGGACCCATGGCCACCCCCAGGGACCCCACGGCCACCACACGCGGCGACTCGGGGGGCTCGCGTGGAGCTACGGCGTCCACGGGTGGTCTACAGAACCCATGGGTGATGGGTGGCACCCACGGGTGGCACACGGGGACCTTGGGGACACTCAATAGGGACCCTACAAGGACCCATGGCCACCCCTAGGGACCCCATGGGGCGACTCGGGGGGCTCACGTGGAGCTACGGCATCCACGGGTGATCTACAGCACCCATGGGTGATGGGTGGCACCCCTGGGTGGCACAAAGGGACCTCAGGGGCACCCAACAGGGACCCTACAAGGACCCACAGCCACCCCATGGCCACCACACAGGACACCTCGGGGGGCTCGCGTGGAGCTACGGCATCCACGGGTGGTCTACGGAACCCATGGGTGATGGGTGGCACCCACGGGTGGCACACGGGGACCTGGGGGACACCCAGCAGGGGCCCATGGCCCCCCCATGGACCCCATGGCCACCACGCAGGATGCCTTGGGGACTCACGTGGAGCTATGGCACCCACCCATGACCCACAGCACCCACAGGAGACATGTGGGGACCCCACGGCCACCCCACGGGACCCCCTGGGGACTCGCAGGGACCCATGGCACCCACTCATGACCCACGGCATCCATGGGGACACGCAACCTCACAGGGACCCACAGGGACCCACAGGTGACCCACCAAGTAGCCAGTGAGGTCCATGGCTGACCTCCATGTCCCTCCATATCCCCCATGTCCCCATGTCCCCCCACTCACCCGAGCAGCCAGTGAGGTCCATGGCTGACCCCCGTGTCCCCTGGGTCCCCCATGTCCCTCCATATCCCCCATGTCCCCAATGTCCCTCATGTCCCCAATGTCCCTCCATGTCCCCCATGTCCTCAATGTCCCTCCATGTCCCCCCATGTCCCCCATGTCCCCACTGTCCCACCATGTCCCCCCATGTCCCCCCACATCCCCCCACTCACCCGAATAGCCAGTGAGGTCCATGGCTGACGCCCATGTCCCCCCATGTCCCCCCATGTCCCCCCATGTCCCTCATGTCCCCCCATGTCCCCTGGGTCCCCCCACTCACCCGAGTAGCTGGTGAGGTCCATGGCTGACCCCCATGTCCCCCCATGTCCCCCATGTCCCTCCATGTCCCCCCATGTCCCTCATGTCCCCCCGTGTCCCCTGGGTCCCCCCACTCACCCAAGCAGCCGGTGAGGTCCATGGCTGACCCCCATGTTCCCCATGTCCCCCCATGTTCCCCATGTCCCCCCATGTCCCCCCATGTCCCTCCATGTCCCCCATGTCCCCCCATGTCCCCCCGTGTCCCCCGTGTCCCCGCACTCACCCGAGTAGCCGGTGAGGTCCATGGCTGACCCCCACGTCCCCCCACATCCCCCATGTCCCCCATGTCCCCCATGTCCCCCATGTCCCTCCATGTCCCCCATGTCCCCCATGTCCCTCCATGTCCCCCATGTCCCCCATGTCCCCCCATGTCCCCCCGTGTCCCCCCATGTCCCCCATGTCCCCCATGTCCCTCCATGTCCCTCCATGTCCCTCCATGTCCCCCCATGTCCCCCATGTCCCCCACATCCCCCATGTCCCCCGTGTCCCCCCGTGTCCCCCGTGTCCCCGCACTCACCCGAGTAGCCGGTGAGGTCCATGGCGCGCAGGTTGGAGGCCCGGATGATGGTCACGGTGAGGCGCCCGGCCGTGGGCAGGTAGCACAGCGAGAAGTTCACCTCGCCCAGGTCGGCCTTCTCCTGGGGACGGGGCAGCGGCGTCAGGGGGCACCCGGGGGGGTCGGGGGACACGGGGGGGTCGGGGGGCACCCAGGAGGGTTGGGGGACACCGGGGGCCCCAACCACGGTGGGACCAAGGGCCGCTTCCCCCAGACCTCTGGAGACCGGGTGAACCTGGGGTGAAACCAGTGAGGAACTGGGGTGCAACTGGGGTGAAACCGAGGGAGAAACTGGGGTGAACCTGGGGTGAAACCAGTGAGGAACTGGGGTGCAACTGGGGTGAAACTGAGGGAGAAACTGGGGTGAACCTGGGGTGAAACCAGTGAGGAACTGGGGTGCAACTGGGGTGAAACTGAGGGAGAAGCCGGGGTGAACCTGGGGTGAAACCAGTGAGGAACTGGGGTGCAACTGGGGTGAAACTGAGGGAGAAACTGGGGTGAACCTGGGGTGAAACCAGTGAGGAACTGGGGTGCAACTGGGGTGAAACTGAGGGAGAAACTGGGGTGAACCTGGGGTGAAACCAGTGAGGAACTGGGGTGAAACTGGGGTGAAACTGAGGGAGAAACTGGGGTGAACCTGGGGTGAAACCAGTGAGGAACTGGGGTGCAACTGGGGTGAAACTGAGGGAGAAACCAGGGTGAACCTGGGGTGAAACCAGTGAGGAACTGGGGTGCAACTGGGGTGAAACCGAGGGAGAAACTGGGGTGAACCTGGGGTGAAACCAGTGAGGAACTGGGGTGCAACTGGGGTGAAACCGAGGGAGAAACTGGGGTGAACCTGGGGTGAAACCAGTGAGGAACTGGGGTGCAACTGGGGTGAAACCGAGGGAGAAACTGGGGTGAACCTGGGGTGAAACCAGTGAGGAACTGGGGTGCAACTGGGGTGAAACCGAGGGAGAAACTGGGGTGAACCTGGGGTGAAACCAGTGAGGAACTGGGGTGCAACTGGGGTGAAACCGAGGGAGAAACCGGGGTGAACCTGGGGTGAAACCAGTGAGGAACTGGGGTGCAACTGGGGTGAAACCGAGGGAGAAACCGGGGTGAACCTGGGGTGAAACCAGTGAGGAACTGGGGTGCAACTGGGGTGAAACCGAGGGAGAAACCGGGGTGAACCTGGGGTGAAACCAGTGAGGAACTGGGGTGCAACTGGGGTGAAACTGAGGGAGAAACCGGGGTGAACCTGGGGTGAAACCAGTGAGGAACTGGGGTGCAACTGGGGTGAAACTGAGGGAGAAACTGGGGTGAACCTGGGGTGAAACCAGTGAGGAACTGGGGTGCAACTGGGGTGAAACTGAGGGAGAAACTGGGGTGAACCTGGGGTGAAACCAGTGAGGAACTGGGGTGCAACTGGGGTGAAACTGAGGGAGAAACTGGGGTGAACCTGGGGTGAAACCAGTGAGGAACTGGGGTGCAACTGGGGTGAAACTGAGGGAGAAACCGGGGTGAACCTGGGGTGAAACCAGTGAGGAACTGGGGTGCAACTGGGGTGAAACTGAGGGAGAAACCGGGGTGAACCTGGGGTGAAACCAGTGAGGAACTGGGGTGCAACTGGGGTGAAACTGAGGGAGAAACTGGGGTGAACCTGGGGTGAAACCAGTGAGGAACTGGGGTGCAACTGGGGTGAAACTGAGGGAGAAACTGGGGTGAACCTGGGGTGAAACCAGTGAGGAACTGGGGTGCAACTGGGGTGAAACTGAGGGAGAAACTGGGGTGAACCTGGGGTGAAACCAGTGAGGAACTGGGGTGCAACTGGGGTGAAACTGAGGGAGAAACTGGGGTGAACCTGGGGTGAAACCAGTGAGGAACTGGGGTGCAACTGGGGTGAAACTGAGGGAGAAACTGGGGTGAACCTGGGGTGAAACCAGTGAGGAACTGGGGTGCAACTGGGGTGAAACTGAGGGAGAAACTGGGGTGAACCTGGGGTGAAACCAGTGAGGAACTGGGGTGCAACTGGGGTGAAACCAAGGTGAAACCAGTGAGAAACTGGGGTGAAACTGGGGTGAAACAGGAGAAACTGGGGTGAAACTGAGGTGAAGCCAGTGAGGAACTGAGGTGAAACTGGGCTGGGGTGAAACCAGGGTGAAATTGAGGTGAAATGGGGGTGAAACTGGGGTGAAACCAGTGAGGAGCCTGGATGAAACTGGGGTGAAGCAGGGGAGAAACTGGGGTGAAACTGGGGTGAAATTGGGGTGAAATGGGGGAGAAACTGGGGTGAAAACAGTGAGAAACTGGGGTGAAACCAGGTAAAACCAGGATGAAACCAGGGTGAAACTGGGATGAAACCAGGGATGAACCTGGGGTGAAACCATGGTGAAACCAGGCATGAAACCAGGGTGAAACCAGAGTGAAACCGGAGTGAAACCGGAGTGAAACCGGGGTGAAACCGGGGTGAAAGCAGAGCCATCACCAGGGCCCCAAACAGAGCCGCAAAGAGCCAAAACCGCAGCTGAAGCGGAAACCGCAAATGGGACCGAAGCCAGAATTGCAGCCGGAGCTGCAACCGGAGCAGCAATCGGAGCCAAAACCGAAACCACAAATGGAGCCGAAAGTGGAGCCGCAGACGGAGCCAAAACCACGACTGCAACCGGAGCCACAACCGGAGCCAAAGCTGGAGCCGCAGACGAAGCCGAAACCACAACTGCGAATGGATCTGCAACCGGAGCTGCAGATGGAGCCAAAATTGGAGCAGAAACCGGAGCCGTGAACGGAGCTGAGAGCAGAATCGCCGCTGGATCTGCAACCGGAGCCCAAATGGAGCCGAAAATGGAGCAGAAACCAGAAGCGCAAACGGATCTGCAACTGGAGCAGCAAACAGAGCCGAAACTGGAGCCGCAAATGGAGCCAAAACCAGAATCGCCGCCGGATCTGCAACCAGAGCCACGAATGGAGCCGAAAATGGAGGAGCAAGCAGAGCCGAAACCAGAACTGCAACCGGAGCTGCAACTGGAGCCGCGAATGGAGCCGAAACTGGAGCCAAAACTGGAGCCAAAACCCGAAATGCAAACGCATGTGCAATCGGAGCCACAAATGGAGCTGAAACCGGAGCCGTGAACGGAGCCAAAAGCAGAATCGCCGCTGGATCTGCAACTGGGGCCAAAATGGAGCCGAAAATGGAGGTGCAAGTGGAGCCGAAACCAGAACTGCAACCGGAGCTGCAACCGGAGCAGCAAACGGAGCTGAAACTGGAGCCGAAAACGGAACTGCCAATGGAGCCGAAACCAGAATCGCCGCTGGATCTGCAACTAGGGCCGAAAATGGAGCTGA
The DNA here is from genome assembly GCF_036370855.1 of Dromaius novaehollandiae. NCBI lineage: Eukaryota > Metazoa > Chordata > Aves > Casuariiformes > Dromaiidae > Dromaius > Dromaius novaehollandiae. The sequence continues at coordinate 234,088 of NC_088129.1, read as the reverse complement.
AAATGGAGCCGCAAATGGAGCCAAAACCAGAAACACAAATGGATCTGCAACTGGAGCAGCAACTGGAGCCGAAAATGGAGCCAAAACCACAAACGCCAACGGAGCCACAAATGGAGCCAAAACCAGAAATGCAAAGGCATGTGCAATCGGAGCAGCAAATAGAGCCAAAAATGGAGCTGCAACTGGAGCCAAAACCAGAAATGCAACTGGAGCCGCAAATGGAGCCGAAACTGGAGCTACAACTGGAGCCAAAACCAGAACTGCAACCAGAGCTGCAACTGCAGCAGCAAACGGAGCCGAAACTGGAGCCGCAAATGGAGTTGAAACCAGAAATGCAAATGGAGCCGCAACTGGAACCGCAAATGGAGCCAAAAATGGAGGTGCAAGTGGAGCCGAAACCAGAAATGCAAATAGATCTGCAACCAGAGCAGCAAATGGAGCCAAAACTGGAGCAGCAAACAGAGCTGCAACTGGAGCAGCAAATGGAGCCAAAAGTGGAGCCGCAAATGGAGTTGAAACCAGAAATGCAAATGGATCTGCAACCAGAGCCGCAACTGCAGCCAAAACTGGAGCCGCAAGTGGAGCCGAAACCAGAAATGCAAATAGATCTGCAACCGGAGCAGCAAATGGAGCCAAAACTGGAGCAGCAAACAGAGCTGCAACCGGAGCAGCAAATGGAGCCAAAACTGGAGCCGCAAATGGAGTTGAAACCAGAAATGCAAATGGATCTGCAACCAGAGCCGCAACTGCAGCCAAAAATGGAGGTGCAAGTGGAGCCGAAACCAGAAATGCAACCAGAGCTGCAACTGGAGTCGCAAATGGAGCCGAAACTGGAGCTGCAACTGGAGCCAAAACCAGAACTGCAACCAGAGCTGCAACTGCAGCAGCAAACAGAGCCAAAACTGGAGCCGCAAATGGAGCCAAAAATGGAGGTGCAAGTGGAGCCGAAACCAGAAATGCAAATAGACCTGCAACCGGAGCAGCAAATGGAGCCAAAACTGGAGCAGCAAACAGAGCTGCAACTGGAGCCGCAAATGGAGTTGAAACCAGAAATGCAAATGGATCTGCAACCAGAGCCGCAACTGCAGCCAAAAATGGAGGTGCAAGTGGAGCCGAAACCAGAAATGCAACCGGAGCTGCAACTGGAGTCGCAAATGGAGCTGCAACCGGAGCAGCAAATGGAGCCAAAACTGGAGCCGCAAATGGAGCTGAAACCAGAAATGCAAATGGATCTGCAACCAGAGATGCAAATGGAGCTGAAACCAGAAACGCAAATGGATCTGCAACTGGAGCAGCAAATGGAGCCAAAACTGGAGCGGCAAATGGAGCCGAAACCAGAAACGCAATTGGAGCTGCAACTGGAGCTGCAACTGGAGCCGCAACTGGAGCTGAAACTGGAGCCCAAATGGAGCCAAAACTGGAGCAGCAACTGGAGCTGCAACTGGAGCCGCAAGCGGAGCCGCAAGCGGAGCCGCGACCAGCGGGGCGGCTCACCGCGGTGGCCTCCAGGATGTCCCTCCAGATGGGCGTCTCGGCGTCGCGCTCGGCGGCCTCCAGCAAGTTGTCCAGCACCACCTGGCCGATGAGGTCGTGCCGGGAGAAGCGGTCGAAGTCGTAGACGCTGAAGTGGAGGCGGCGGGCGGGCAGCTCGGCGAAGGGCACGCCGAAGCTGAAGGTCTCGTCGAAGACGGGGTTGAGGGTCTTGCGGTGCACCTTGGTCTGGAACTTCTTCTTGCGGTCGGGCAGCAGGTACATCTTGACGTAGGGGTCGGAGAAGCCGTTGGCGTCCTTGGCGGGCAGGTCGCGGGCGCGCAGCACCCGCACCACCAGCTGCTCCGAGCCGTAGGCGTAGCGCACGGCGAAGCTCAGGCGGCCGCAGGGTGCCCCGGCGCCCGCCCGCGCCTCCGCCTCGCCGGGCTGGTAGAGCTCCGGCTGGATCTGCCCGATGCTGGTGGCCTGCTCCGCCTTGTCCTCGCCGCCGGGGACGCCGGGGACGATGCCGCCGTGGGGGCCGGCGTCCGGGCTGGGCGGCTGCGGGGCGGCGGGGCGGGCGTTGTACCTGCGGGGGTGGCGGGGTTGGGGGCGGCCGGGAGCCCGTCGTGGTCCTGGGGTCACCCATAGCCCCCATCCTGCTGTCACCCACAGTCCCCATCCTGGTGTCACCCATGGTCCCATGGTCCTGGGGTCACCCATAGCCCCCATCCTGGTGTCACCCATGGTCCCATGGTCCTGGGGTCACCCATAGCCCCCATCCTGCTGTCACCCATGGTCCCATGGTCCTGGGGTCACCCGTGGTCCCATGATCCTGGGGTCACCCATAGCCCCCATCCTGCTGTCACCCACAGTCCCCATCCTGGTGTCACCCACAGTCCCCATCCTGGTGTCACCCATGGTCCTGGGGTCACCCATGGTCCCGTGGTCCTGGGGTCACCCATAGCCCCCATCCTGGTGTCACCCACAGTCCCCATCCTGGGGTCACCCATGGTCCTGGGGTCACCCGTGGTCCTGGGGTCACCCATAGCCCCCATCCTGGTGTCACCCACAGTCCCCATCCTGGGGTCACCCATGGTCCTGGGGTCACCCGTGGTCCTGGGGTCACCCATAGCCCCCATCCTGCTGTCACCCACGGTCCTGGGGTCACCCATGGTCCCGTGATCCTGCTGTCACCCATAGCCCCCATCCTGGTGTCACCCACAGTCCCCATCCTCGTGTCACCCATGGTCTCATGATCCTGGTGTCACCCATGCTCCCATGGTCCTGGTGTCACCCATGGTCCTGGTGTCACCCATGGTCCCGCGATCCTACTGTCACCCAGAGCCCCCATCCTGGTGTCATCCCAGTCCCTGTCCACATCCCATCCCCATCCCAGCCCTGTCCTCATCCTCGTCCCCACGCTGTCTCCTTCCCATCCCATCCCCTCTCCATCACTGCCCTCATCCCATCCTGTCCTCATCCCATCCCCATGCTGTCTCCATCCCATCCCAATGTTGTCCCCATCTCCATCCCAGCCCTGTCCTCATCCTCATCCCCATGCTGTCCCCATCCCATCTCCATCACTGTCCCCATCCCATCCTGTCCCCATCTCATCCCAATGTTGTCCCCATCCCATCTCGTCCCTGTCCTCATCCCATCCCCATCCCATCCCATCCCGTCCTCATCCCATCCCCATCCCATCCCTGTCCTCGTCCCCACACTGTCTCCATCCCATCCCATCCCATCTCCATTGCCGTCCCCATTCCATCTCCATCCCAACCCGTCCCCATCCCATCCCAATGCTGTCCCCATCCCATCCCCGTCCTCGTCCCCATGCCGTCCCCATCCCCATCCCATACCCACGCTGTCTCCATCCCATCTCCATCCTGTCCCCATCCCATCCCCATGCTATCCCCATCCCATCCCAGTCCCTGTCCCCATCCCATCCTGTCCCCATCCCCGTCCTCATCCCCATGCTGTCTCCACCCCATCCCATCTCCATCGCTGTCCCCATCCCATCCTGTCCCCATCCCCGTCCTCGTCCCCATGCTGTCCCCATCCCCATCCCATACCCGTCCTCGTCCCCACGCCGTCTCCATCCCATCCCATCCCATCTCCACCGCTGTCCCCATCCCATCCTGTCCCCATCCCTGTCCTCGTCCCCACGCTGTCCCCATCCCATCCCCGTCCTCGTCCCCACGCCATCTCCCTCCCATCCCATCCCCTCTCCACCGCTGTCCCCATCCCATCCTGTCCCCATCCCCGTCCTCGTCCCCATGCTGTCCCCATCCCCATCCCATCCCCGTCCTCGTCCCCACGCTGTCCCCATCCCATCCCCGTCCTCGTCCCCACGCCGTCTCCATCCCATCCCATCCCCTCTCCACCGCTGTCCCCATCCCATCCTGTCCCCATCCCCGTCCTCGTCCCCATGCTGTCCCCATCCCCATCCCATCCCCGTCCTCGTCCCCACGCCGTCTCCATCCCATCCCATCCCCTCTCCACCGCTGTCCCCATCCCATCCTGTCCCCATCCCCGTCCTCGTCCCCATGCTGTCCCCATCCCCATCCCATACCCGTCCTCGTCCCCACGCCGTCTCCATCCCATCCCATCCCCTCTCCACCGCTGTCCCCATCCCATCCTGTCCCCATCCCCGTCCTCGTCCCCATGCTGTCCCCATCCCCATCCCATCCCCGTCCTCGTCCCCACGCCGTCTCCATCCCACCCCATCCCCTCTCCACCGCTGTCCCCATCCCATCCTCTCCCCATCCCCGTCCTCGTCCCCACGCTGTCCCCATCCCATCCCCGTCCTCATCCCCACGCCGTCTCCATCCCATCCCATCCCCTCTCCACCGCTGTCCCCATCCCATCCTGTCCCCATCCCCGTCCTCGTCCCCATGCTGTCCCCATCCCCATCCCATCCCCGTCCTCGTCCCCACGCCGTCCCCATCCCATCCCATCCCCTCTCCACCGCTGTCCCCATCCCATCCTCTCCCCATCCCCGTCCTCACCCCCGTGCCGTCCCCGTCCCCCTCCCCACGAGGTCCCCGTCCCCGGCGGGGCGGGGGGGACAGGACGGCCACCCACCTGGGGGCGGGGGCGGCGGGGGCGGCCAGGGGCTGCTGCGAGAGGGCGCTGGGCAGGGCGCCGGGCTCCTTGTCCGGCGGCAGCTCGGGCGAGGGCAGGCCGGGCCGCGCGGGCGCCTCGGGCCGGGCGCCCATGTCCAGGTAGGCGCGCTCGGGCGAGGCGGCCCCGGCCTCCGGCGGCAGCTCCCCGAAGGCGCCCGGGGCGCCGTGGGGCGGCTCCTTGCGCGGGGCGGCCCCCGGCACCCCCTTGTCGCGCCAGGGCACCCAGCAGAGCTTCCAGGAGACGAAGAGCGAGACGCCCAGCAGCACGATGCCGCAGAAGGTGACGATCACCGAGAGCAGGCTCACCGAGATGTCTGTGCGGACACGGCACGGTGGCACCCCGGCCGCCCCACGGCACCCGCACGGGGGTTGTGGGTGCCCCGAGCCGCCCCAGACGTGGGACAAGGGTGCCCCAAGCCAACTTGGGGTCTTCAAATGGGGGTTGTGGTCAACCCATGGCACCTATATGAAGGGTGTGGGTGCCCCAAGCCACTCTAGATGTGGGACATGGGCATCCCAAGCCATCCTGGGGTCTTCAAATGGGGGTTATGGTCAACCCATGGCACCTACATGGGGGGTGTGGGTGCCCCAAGCCACTCTAGATGTGGGACATGGGTGCCCCAAGCCATCTTGGGGTCTTCAGTTGGGGGTTATGATCAACCCTGGCACCTATATGAAGGGTGTGCGTGCCCTAAGCCACCCCAGATGTGGGACAAGGGTGCCCCAAGCTATCTTGGGGTCTTCAAATGGGGGTTGTGGTCAACCCATGGCACCTACATGGGGGGTGTGGGTGCCCCAAGCCACTCTAGATGTGGGACATGGGTGCCCTGAGCCATCTTGGGGTCTTCAGATGGGGGTTGTGGTCAACCCATGGCACCTATATGAAGGGTGTGGGTGCCCCAAGCCACTCTAGATGTGGGACATGGGCATCCCAAGCCAACTTGGGGTCTTCAAATGGGGGTTATGGTCAACCCATGGTGCCCAAATGGGGGATATGGATGCCCCAAGCCACCCTAGATGTGGGACGTGGGTGCCCAAGCCATCCTGGGGACTTCAAATGGGGGTTATGGTCAACCCATGGCACCTATATGAAGGGTGTGGGTGCCCCAAGCCACCCCAGATGTGGGACATGGGTGCCCCAAGCCATCCTGGGGTCTTCAAATGGGGGTTGTGGTCAACCCATGGCACCTATATGAAGGGTGTGGGTGCCCCAAGCCACCCTAGATGTGGGACATGGGCATCCCAAGCCATCTTGGGGTCTTCAAATGGGGGTTATGGTCAACCCATGGTGCCCAAATGGGGGATATGGATGCCCCAAGCCACCCTAGATGTGGGACATGGGTGCCCGAGCCATCTTGGGGTCTTCAGATGGGGGTTATGATCAACCCATGGTGCCCAAATGGGGGATATGGATGCCCCAAGCCACTCTAGATGTGGGACATGGGCATCCCAAGCCATCCTGGGGTCTTCAGATGGGGGTTGTGGTCAACCCATGGTGCCCAAATGGGGGATATGGATGCCCCAAGTCACCCTAGATGCATGGGTGCTCCATGCCAGCCTCGGGTCCCCAAACGGGGGTTATGGTCACCACATGGTGCCCAAGTGGAAGCTATGGGTGCCCCAAGCCACCTCAGATATGGGACACGGGTGTCCCAAGCCACCCTGGCGTCCCCAGACGGTTCTGCCCCCCCCAAACAGGAGCTATGGGTGCCCCAAGCCACCTCAGATAGGGGACATGGGTGTCCCAAGCCACCCTGGGGTCCCCAAACGGGGGTTGTGGTGCCCAAGTGGAAGCTATGGGTGCCCCAAGCCACCTCAGATATGGGACACGGGTGTCCCAAGCCACCCTGGCGTCCCCAAATGGGGGTTGTGGTGCCCAAGTGGAAGCTATGGGTGCCCCAAGCCACCTCAGATAGGGGACACGGGTGTCCCAAGCCACCCTGGGGTCCCCAAACGGGGGTTGTGGTGCCCAAGTGGAAGCTATGGGTGCCCCAAGCCACCTCAGATAGGGGACATGGGTGTCCCAAGCCACCCTGGGGTCCCCAAATGGGGGTTGTGGTGCCCAAGTGGAAGCTATGGGTGCCCCAAGCCACCTCAGATAGGGGACATGGATGTCCCAAGCCACCCTGGGGTCCCCAAATGGGGGTTGTGGTGCCCAAGTGGAAGCTATGGGTGCCCCAAGCCACCTCAGATAGGGGACATGGGTGTCCCAAGCCACCCTGGGGTCCCCAAATGGGGGGGGGGTTGTGGTGCCCAAGTGGAAGCTATGGGTGCCCCAAGCCACCTCAGATAGGGGACATGGGTGTCCCAAGCCACCCTGGGGTCCCCAGACGGTTCTGGCCCCCCCAAAGAGGAGCTCTGGGCGCCCCGGCCCCCCGGGTGCCGGCGCGGGGGGCTCACCGGCGTCGGAGGGCCGGGGGTGGCCGCGGTTGCGGAGCAGGTCGGTGAACTCGAGGCACTTCTCGTGCTGCTCCAGGGCGCGCAGGGAGAAGCAGAGCTCCTTGACCAGCGTCAGGGCGCTGCGGCACACGTCCTCCTCGTAGTCGCCCGACATGGCGCCCCGCCGCCTGCCAGCACCCGCCCCGCTCAGCGCCCGCCAGCGCCCGGGGGGGGCCAAGCACAGGCGGGCGCGCGGGGGTGCTCGTGGTCGTGCACGTGGGTGCAAGCACAGGCGTGCACGTGGCTGTGCTCGCGGGTGTGCATGTGGGTCTGCTCACGGTCGTGCACGCGGTTGTGCTCACAGGCGTGCACGTGGGTGCAAGAACAGGCGTGCATGTGGTTGTGCTCACAGGCGTGCATGTGGTTGTGCTCACAGGCGTGCACGTGGGTCTGCTCACAGTCGTGCACGCGGTTGTGCTCACAGGCGTGCACGTGGGTGCAAGCACAGGCGTGCACGTGGTTGTGCTCACAGGCGTGCACGTGGGTCTGCTCACAGTCGTGCACGTGGTTGTGCTCACAGTCATGCACGTGGTTCTGCTCACAGTCGTGCATGCGGTTGTTCTCATGGGCACGCACATGGTTCTGCTCACAGGCGTGCATGCGGTTGTGCTCGCAGGTGTGCACATGGGTGCAAGCACAGTCGTGCATGCGGTTGTTCTCATGGGCACGCACATGGTTCTGCTCACAGGCGTGCACGTGGTTGTGCTCACAGTCATGCACATGGGTCTGCTCACAGTCGTGCATGCGGTTGTTCTCATGGGCATGCACGTGGTTGTGCTCACAGTCGTGCATGCGGTTGTGCTCGCAGGTGTGCACATGGGTGCAAGCACAGTCGTGCATGGGGCTGTGCTCACAGGCGCGCGTGTGGGTGCAAGCACAGTCGTGCACAAGGTTGTGCTTGCCAGTATGGGTGCAAGCACAGTCGTGCATGCAGCTGTGCTCGCGGGTGTGCACATGGGTGCAAGCACAGTCGTGCATGGGGCTGTGCTCACAGTCGTGCATGTGGGTGCAAGCACAGTCATGCAGCGGTTGTGCTCGTGGTCATGCACGCAGGTGCAAGCACAGTCGTGCACGGGGTTGTGCCAGTGGTTGTGCACACGCTCGCACGCAGGCGCAAGCACAACCGTGCGCACGGTTGTGCTCACGGCGGTGCACGTGGCTGTACTCACAATCACACACGCAGGCACAAGTGTGCACATGGCCGTGCGCACGATTGTGCCCCCGGTACAAACCACAACCACACGCATAATCGTGCCCCGGCTCACACGCGTGGGCACCGGCTCGCACGCACCCCCCTCGCACGACTGCTGCCGAAACGGTTGTGCGACGCTCCCACGCGCCCTCGTGCAAAGCCAGGCACCCTCGTGCGAGGCCCCACGTCCTTGTGCAAGGCCCCGCACCCTTGTGCAAGGCCCCACACCCTCGTGCAAGGCCGTGCACCCTTGTGCAACTGCCGACACCCTCGTGTGAGCCCCCGTGCCCTCGTGCAAGGCCACGTATCCTCGTGCGAGGCCCTCGTGCGAGGCCATGCACCCTTGGGCGAGTCCCGACACCCTCGTGCAAGGCCCCGTGCATCCTCGTGCGAGTCCCGACACCCTCGTGCGACACCCTCGTGCAAGGCCCGGGGCCCTCGTGCGACACCCTCGTGCGAGGCCCCGCGTCCTCGTGTGACACCCTCGTGCGTCACCCTCGTGCGAGGCCACCTACCAGCCGGGGACGCGGCGGGTGCCGGGGCTCAGCGGTGCCCGGGGGGGGGCGGCGGGGGGGCGAGGCGGGGGCCGGCTCGCGCGGGGGCCATGCGGCGGCACCGGGGGCTCACGGGGGCCTGCGGGCAGAGCGGGGGGGGTCCGGCTCCGCCCGGACGCCTGGGCCCCCCCCGGACACCTAGGCCCCCCCCGGCCTGGGGCGAAGGACCTGCCCCCCCCCCACCCTCGTGCAAGGCTGTTGCACAACGGGGGTGTCACACGTGCTGGTGCACCCTCCCCGGCACCCCCAAAATCGGCCCAAAGCACCCCAAAATTGGCCCCTGGGACCCCCAAATCTGGCCCCGGGACCCTAAATCTGCCCCCGGGACTCCCCAACTACCCCAAACACCCCCAAATCTGCCCCCAGGACCCCCAAAGTGCCCCCAGGACCCTAAATCTGCCCCCAGGACCCCCAAATTTGCCCCCAGGACCCCCAAAACTGCCCCCGGGACCCCCAAAACTGCCCCTGGGACCCCAAAATCTGCCCCAGGACCCCAAAATTGCCTCTAGGTCCCCCAAACTGCCCCCAGGACCCCCAAAACTGCCCTGAACATCCCCAAATCTGCCCCCCAGGACCCCAAAATTGCCTCCAGGACCCCCAAATCTGCACCGGGACTCCCAACTACCCTAAACACCCCCAAATCTGCCCCTGGGACCCCCAAATTGCCTCCGGGATCCCCAAACTGCCTCCAGGACCCCAAAATCTGCCCCAGGGACCCCAAAACTGCCCTGAACATCCCCAAATTTGCCCCCCAGGACCCCAAAATTGCCTCCAGGACTCCCAAATCTGCCCCTGGGACCCCCAAATTGCCTCCAGGATCCCCAAACTGCCTCCAGAACCCCAAAATCTGCCCCAGGGACCCCAAAACTGCCCTTGACATCCCCAAATCTGTCCCCAGGACCCCCAAAATCTGCCCCCCAGGACCCCCAAAATCTGCCCCAAGGACCCCCAAACCTGCCCCAGGGAGGGAGCAGCCCCCAATCTGCCTCCTGCACCCCCAGATTTACCCCCTGCACCCCAAGATCTGCCAGGGACACCCCCCCCCTTGCAAAGCCCTGAGCCACCCCCCCCAAAACTGCCCCCCCAGTCCTGCATCTCCCCAACCTGCCCCCCAATCTGCCCCCGGACCTGCCCCCCGACCTGCCCCCTTCAAACCTGCCCCCCCCAAACTGCCCCCCCAAAACTGCCCCAGAGAACTGCCCCCCCAAACTGCCCCCCAAAACCGCCCCCCCAAAACCGCCCCCCCAAAACCGCCCCCCCCCGGACCTGCCCCCCAAACCGGCCCCCCCAAAACAGCCCCCCCGGACCTGCCCCCCCAAAACGGCCCCCCCAAAACGGCCTCCCCGGACCTGCCCCCCAAAACCGCCCCCCCAGACCGGCCCCCCCCGCACCTGCCCCCCAAAACCGCCCCCCCAGACCGGCCCCCCCGCACCTGCCCCCCCGCCCCGGCGCCTGGGCTGCCCCGCCGGGGCCGCGCTCACCTGCCGTACCGAGCCGAGCCGAGCCGGGCCGAACCTTCCCGAGAGGAGCCGAACCGGGCCGAACCTTCCCGAGAGGAGCCGAGCCGGGCCGAGTGGAGCCGAGAAGAGCCGAACCGGGTCGAGCGTTGCCGAGAGGAGCCGAACCCTCCCGAGCGGCGCCGAACCGGGCCGAGCGGAGCCGAGAAGAGCCGAACCGGGCCGAGCGCTGCCGAGCGGTCCCGAACCGGGCCGAACCTTCCCGAGCGCCGCCGCCGGGTCCCGGCAGGTTGCGGAGCCGCCGCTGCGCCGCCCGCCGCCGCCAGGGAGCGCGAGAGGGCAGCGCGGGGAGGGGTGGGCGGGGCCCCAGGGGGTGGGCGGGGCCTCATGGGGTGGGCGGGGCATGTGGGGTCTCTATGGGGATGGGGGGGACCCTATGGGGTGGGAGGGGTCTCCATGGGGACGGGGGGGGGGGGGACTCTATGGGATGGGGGAAACCCCCTATGGGGTGGGAGGGACATATGGGGGGGACCCTATGGGGTGGGAGGGGGGTCACTATGGGGTGGAGGGGGAGCCTATGGGGGGGGAGCATAGGGGGGACCCTATGGGGTGGGGGAGACACCTATGGGGTGGGAGAGGCATATTGGGGGGGTCTCCATGGGGATGGGGGGGACCCTATGGGGTGGGAGGGGGGTCTCTGTGTAGGAGATATGTGTCTCTGTGTACGTCTCTGTGTAGGGGGGGTCCCTATGGGGTGGGGGGGACCCCATGGGGTGTGGGGGGACCTTATAGGGTATGTGGGGGGGGGACTCTATGCGGTGTAGGGGGGGATCACTATGGGGTGGAGGGGGAGCCTATGGGGTGGGGGGGACCCCTATAGGGTGGGAGGGGCATAGGGGCTCTCTATGGGGATGGGGGGGACCCTATGGGGTGGGAGGGGGGTCTCTATGGGGTGTAGGAGGGACCCTGTGGGGTGTAGGTGGGACCCCATAGGGTGGGGGGGGACCCTATGGGGTGGGGGAGACCCCTGTGGGGTGGGAGGGGGGGGCCACTATGGGGTGGAGGGGGAGCCTATGGGGGGGGGAGGGAACCCTATGGGATATGGGAGATCCCCATGGGATGTGGGGGGCCCTATAGAGTGCGTGGGGACCCATGGTATATGGGGGTCCCCTGTGGGGTGTGGGGGGTCCCTAAGGATTTGGAGGGGACCCTATGGGATGGGGGGGCCCTATAGAGTATGGGGGGACCCTACTGGGTATGGGAGGATCCCTACGGGGTGAGGGGGGGCCCCATGGGGTATAGGGGGCTCCCTACGGCATGGGGGGACCCTATAGCCTATAGGGTATGTATCTGATGGGGTATGAGGGGGCAGTAAGGTATGGGGGGGCTCGCTGTGGGGTATGGAGGGGATCCCCTATAGGACGTGGGGACTCTATAGGGTGTGGGGGATCCTTTATGGGGGGGTCCGCTATGGGGTGGGGAGACCTTATAGGGTGTGGGGGAGTTCCTATGGGCTGGGGGGGAGTCTATAGAGTGTGGTCCTATAGGATGGGGAGGGAGCCCCTGTGGGGTGGGGGAACCGTATAGGGCACGGGGGGGTCTCCCCTATGGGGCACGGGCACCCTATAGGGTGTTGGGGGGGTCTTTATGGTGTATGAGCAGATCCCCTATGGCATGGGGGTCCCCTATAGGGCGGAGGGGGTCGCCCTGCAGGCGACGTATAGGGGGTGGGAGGCTCCGCTATGGGGCACGAGGGGGGGCAGTACGGGGTGGGGGTCTCCCCTGGGGTGTGAGGGGTCCCCTATGGGGTGGGGGGGGCCCCTATAGGGTGTGTAGGGACCGTATAAGGTGGGGGGGATTCCCTATGGGGGGCCCCTATAGGGCGGGGGGCCCCTATAGGGTGTGTAGGGACCCTATAAGGTGGGGGGGATCCCCTATAGGGGGGGCCCATTGGGTGGGGGGGGCAAGAGGGGCAGTGGGGGCCCCTATGGGGGGGTCCCTATGGAGCGCCCTATGTGGGGGGCTCGGGCACGGGGGCCGGCAGGGCGCTCCCCGTGGGGGCGGGGCTTCTGCAGGGGGCGGGGCCACGGAGGGGTGCTACCCCTCGGGGGGCGTGGCCACGGAGGGGGCGTGGCCAGCGCGACCGGGCCTCTGTCGGGGGCGGGGCCTCTGTCGGGGGCGGGGCCGAGCGGCTCCCCGGGGGGGCAGGGGAGGGGGCGGGGCTTCTCCTCGGCGCGTCCCGGCGGGGCGGGGCTTGCGGGCCCGGCGGCCGCGCGGTCCTTGTGCCCGCTCGCGTGCCCGGGCCCCTGCCCCCCCCAACCCCGCTGCGCCTTTGCACGGCCCCCGTGCATCCTTGCACGCCCCTTTGCACCGCCCCCGTGCCCTCGCACACCCCTGTGCATCCTTGCACGCCCCTTTGCACCACCCCCGTGCCCTCACACACCCCCGTGCATCCTTGCACGCCCCTTTGCACCACCCATGTGCCCTCGCACGGCCCCCGTGCATCCTTGCACGCCCCTTTGCACCACCCCCGTGCCCTCGCACGGCCCCGTGCATCCTTGCACGCCCCTTTGCACCGCCCCCGTGCCCTCACACACACCCGTGCATCCTTGCATGCCCCTTTGCACCACCCATGTGCCCTCACACACCCCCGTGCATCCTTGCACGCCCCTTTGCACCACCCCCGTGCCCTCGCACGGCCCCGTGCATCCTTGCACGCCCCTTTGCACCACCCACGTGCCCTCACACACCCCCGTGCATCCTTGCACGCCCCTTTGCACCACCCACGTGTCCTTGCACGGCCCTCGTGCATCCTTGCACGCCCCTTTGCACCACCCATGTGCCCTCGCACGGCCCCCATGCATCCTTGCACGCCCCTTTGCACCCCCCCATGCCCTCGCACGGCCCTCGTGCATCCTTGCACGCCCCTTTGCACCACCCACGTGCCCTCACACACCCCCTTGCATCCTTGCACGCCCCTTTGCACCACCCCCGTGCCCTCGCACGGCCCCCATGCATCCTTGCACGCCCCTTTGCACCACCCCCGTGCCCTCGCACAGCCCTTTTGCAATCCCGGCGCGTCCTTGCACGACTGTTTGCAGCCCTCGTGCGGCTTTGCACGCCCCTGGCACCCCCCACGTGTCCTTGCACGCCCCCCCACCCCCTCGCACGTTTGCCCCCTCGCACGCCCAGGCCTCGCACGCCCGAGTCTTTCTCCGTTAATTTATATTTGCAAATAAAATCCGGTAATGAAGTAATTACATGGGAGGCTCTATACAGGCGCAGCGGGGCAGCGGGGAGCGCGGGGCCCGGACGCCTGGGCCCTTTCCATGGGGGGGGGGGTCCCGGACGCCTGGGCCCTTTCCATGGCACGGGGGGGTCCGGGATGCCTGGGCCCTTTCCACGGCGCTGGGAGGGGGGTCCCAGACGCCTGGGCCCTTCTCATGGTTGGGGGGGGCAGTTTCCCGGACACCTGGGCCCTTTTAATGGCGGGGGGGGGGTCCTGGACACCTGGGCCCTTTTCATGGTTGGGGGGGGGGGTCCTGGACGCCTGGGCCCTTTCCATGGGCGGGGGGGGGGGGTTCCCGGACACCTGGGCCCTTCTTGCAGGGGTATCCCGGATGCCTGGATCCTTCGGGGGGGGGAGTTCCCCGGACGCCTGGGCCCTTTCCATGGCCCCCGGACGCCTGGGTCCTTCGGGGGGGGGGGGGAGTTCCCCGGACACCTGGATCCTTTCCATGCTGGGGGGGGTGGGGGGGCCCGGACGCCTGGGCCCCACTGGGGACAACCCCCCCCCCAATGGCGGCAGCCGGTCACAGTGTTCGATGCGGGGGGGGGGGGGGTCCCGGCGGGGGCCCAGGCGTCCGGGCCCCCCCGCTCTCCCAGCCCCGCCGCCCCCCTTCCCCCGCCGTGGAGGGGGCCCAGGCGTCCGGGTGGGGGTGGGGGGGCTGGAAGACATTCGTGTGTTTGGTCGTTGCCTCGGGGGGGGGGGGCGGCGAGGCGGGACGACACGAGAGCCCTTAGAGACGGCCGGAGGCCGGGGGACACGCCGGGGACACGGCAGGGACACGCCAAGGACACGGGAGGGACACGCCAAGGACATGGGAGCCACGCGCCAGGGACACGGGAGGGACACGCTGGGGACACGCCAAGGACATGGGAGCCACGCGCCGGGGACACGGGAGGGACACGCTGGGGACATGGGAGGGACACGCCAAGGACACGGGAGGGACATGGGAGCCACGCGCCAGGGACACGGGAGGGACATGCCAGGGACATGCCGGGGACATAGGAGGGACACGCCAAGGACACAGGAGGGACACGGGAGCCACGCGCCGGGGACATGGGAGGGACACGCCGGGGACACGGGAGCCACGTGCTGGAGACACAGGAGGGACACGCCAAGGACACGGGAGGGACACGGGAGCCGCACGCCAGGGACATGGGAGGGACATGCTAAGGACACGGGAGCTGTGTGCTGGGGACACGGGAGTGACATCTTGAGGATCTGGGAGCCACACGCTAAGGACACGGGAGCCGCACACCAGGGACACAGGAGCCACATGCCAAGGACATGGGAGTGACACGCTAAGGACATGGGAGCCACATGCTAAGGACATGGCAGCAACATGCCGACGACCCTGGGAGCAACATCTCGAGGACATGGGAGCAACATGCCAAGGACACGGGAGGGACACGCTAAGGACCCATGTGGGGGTGCAGGCCAAGGCGGCGGGTGCACACGCGCGTGCGTGGCTCATGGGTGTGCACACGCATGTGAGCGGGGGGGCAGTGAAGCGTGGGGGGGGGCCGGGTGGCACACGCGTGTGCTCGGCGTGTCCGCGTGTCCGGGCACACGCGCTGGCGGCCTGTGGGGGGGGGGGAAGGGCGTCCCGTGTCCCGACGGGAGATCCCGTGTCCTGGAGCCGGTCCCGTGTCCTGATGCGGGATCCTGGGTCCTGATGCAGGATCCCATGTCCTGATGCGGGATCCCATGTCCCAACAGGGGATCCCGTGTCCTGGAGCTGATTCCATGTCCTGACGCGGGATCCCAGGTCTTGACGCGGGATCCCAGGTCCTGGAGCTGATCCCATGTCCTGATGCGGGATCCCAGGTCCTGACGCGGGATCCCAGGTCCTGGAGCTGATCCCATGTCCTGATGCGGGATCCCATGTCCTGATGCAGGATCCCATGTCCTGATGGGGGATCCTGGGTCCTGATGCGGGATCCCAGGTCCTGGTGGGGGATCCCAGGTCCTGGGCCGATCCCGGGTCCTGATGCGGGATCCCGGGTCCTGATGGGGGATCCTGGGTCCTGGGCCGATCCCGGGTCCTGATGGGGATCCCGCATCCCAAAACAGGTCCTGTGTCCTGGCTTGAGTCCCACGTCCCGACGGGGATCCCGGAACCGATCCCATGTCCCGGTTCGAGTCCTGTATCCCGACACGGGTCCAAAGTCCTGATGGGGATCTCGGAGCCAGTCTCATATCCTGGTTCAAATCCTGTTTCCCGACACGGGTTCCATGTCCTGACGGGGATCCCGGCACCGATCCTGCATCCCAGTTCAAGTCCTGTATCCTGACAGGGGTCCCGCATCCCGGAGCTGGTCCAATGTCCCGGTCCGAGTCCCATCTCCCAAAACAGGTCCTGCATCCTGGAGCTGGTCCAATGTCCTGGTCCGAGTCCTATATCCCAACATGGCTCCCACATTCCAGTTCAAGTCCCATCTCCCAGAACAGGTCCCACATTCTGGAGCCGGTCCGACATCCCGGTTTGAGTCCCGTATCCTGACACAGGTCCTGCATCTCGGTCCGAGCCCCTTATTCCAACATGGCTCCTGTGTCCCAGAGCCAGTCCCGCATCCCAGTTCGAGTCCCGTCTCCCAACATGGCTCCTGTGTCCTGGAGCCAGTCCCGCATCCCGGTTCGAGTCCCATCTCCTGAAATGGGTCCTGCATCCCGGTCCGAGTCCCATCTCCCAAAATGGCTCCCGTGTCCCAGAGCTGGTCCCATGTCCTGGTTCAAGTCCTGTATCCTGACATGGCTCCCACGTCCCGGAGCTGGTCCAACGTCCCAGTTTGAGTCCCATCTCCCAACACGGCTCCCATGTCCCGGAGCCGGTCCTGTGTCCTGGTTCGAGTCCCGTCTCCCGACACAGGTCCCATGTCCTGGAGTTGGTCCAACGTCCTGGCTCAAGTCCTGTATCCCAACATGGCTCCCACATCCTGGAGCTGGTCCGATGTCCTGGCTGGAGTCCCATCTCCCGAAATGGGTCCCGCGTCCCGTAGCTGGTCCAACGTCCCGACTCCCAACCTGGCTCCTGAAACAGGTCCCGTGTCCTGGAGCTGGTCCAGCATCCCGGCTCGAGTCCCGTCTCCTGAAACAGGTCCTGTGTCCTGGAGCCATTCCAACATCCCGATCCGAGTCCCATATTCCAAAACAGGTCCCGCATCCTGGAGCCGTTCCAATGTCCCAGTTCGAGTCCCATCTCCCAAAGCAGGTCCCGTGTCCTGGAGCCGTTCCGACGTCCCGTCTCCTGAAGCAGGTCCCGTGTCCCGGAGCTGGTCCGATGTCCCAGTTTGAGTCCCATCTCCCGAAATGGCTCCTGCAACCTGGAGCTGGTCCGGCATCCCAGTTCAAGTCCTGTATCCTGACATGGCTCCTGTGTCCCGGAGCTGGTCCAATGTCCCAGTTCGAGTCCCGTCTCCTGAAACAGGTCCCATTTCCCAGAGCTGGTCCAACATCCTGATCCAAGTCCCATCTCCTGAAACAGGTCCCGTGTCCCGGAGCCGTTCTGCCATCGTGTCTCCCGAAGCAGGTCCCGCGTCCCGGAGCTGGTCCGACGTCCCGATCCGAGTCCCGTATCCCAAAACAGGTCCCGCATCCCGGAGCTGTTCCAATGTCCTGGTTCGAGTCCCATCTCCTGAAGCAGGTCCTGCATCCCGGAGCTGGTCCGACGTCCCGTCTCCCGAAGCAGGTCCTGTGTCCCGGAGCCGTTCCAACATCCCAGTTCGAGTCCCATCTCCCGAAACAGGGCCCGTGTCCCGGAGCCGTTCCGCCATCGTGTCTCCTGAAGCAGGTCCCGCGTCCCGGAGCTGGTCTGACGTCCCGATCCGAGTCCCGTCTCCCGAAGCAGGTCCCGCGTCCCGGAGCTGGTCTGACGTCCCGATCCGAGTCCCGTCTCCCGAAGCAGGTCCCGCGTCCCGGAGCTGGTCTGACGTCCCGATCCGAGTCCCGTCTCCCGAAGCAGGTCCCGCATCCCGGAGCCGTTCCAATGTCCTGGTTCAAGTCCCATCTCCCGAAGCAGGTCCCGCGTCCCGGAGCTGGTCCGACGTCCCGATCCGAGTCCCATCTCCCGAAGCAGGTCCCGCGTCCCGGAGCTGGTCTGACGTCCCGATCCGAGTCCCATCTCCCGAAGCAGGTCCCGCGTCCCGGAGCTGGTCTGACATCCCGATCCAAGTCCCATCTCCCGAAGCAGGTCCCGCGTCCCGGAGCTGGTCTGACATCCCGATCCGAGTCCCATCTCCCGAAGCAGGTCCCGCGTCCCGGAGCTGGTCCGACGTCCCGATCCGAGTCCCATCTCCCGAAGCAGGTCCCGCGTCCCGGAGCTGGTCTGACGACCCGATCCGAGTCCCATCTCCCGAAGCAGGTCCCACGTCCCGGAGCTGGTCCAACGTCCCGTCTCCCGAAGCAGGTCCCACGTCCCGGAGCTGGCCCGCCGCCCCGCCTCCCGCCCCGGCTCCGGCTGCGGCTCCGGCTGCGGCTCCGGCTGCGGCCGCCTCCTGCATCACCTCTCGAGGAAGAGCTTGAGGGCCCGGTCGATGTTCATGCGGTGGCCGACGCGGGTGACGCCCAGGTCGATGTAGTCCTCCTTGGTGAGCGAGGGCAGGTGGGAGCCGTCGATCTCGTTGTGCAGGAAGCGGTCGCGGTGCTCGCCCAGGTTGAGGTACTCCAGCCAGTCGGCCACGTCGAATTTGGTCCAGAAGGGCAGCGGCTTCGCCCCGAACGGCTTGTCGGGCGGCAGGAAGCGGGTGGGGGACAGCGAGCGGGTGGCCAGGTCCCCGAAGCCACCGGTGCCGCCGCGCAGCTCCAGGAGGCCGGCGTAGAGCGGGGCGGCGGGCAGCAGCGGCAGCGAGGCGGGCCGCGGCGGGGCCGGGCTCATCTTGTGCTCGCTGGGCAGCGTGGCGGGGCTGGGGGCTCGGCGCAGCGCCGGGCGCACCTCCAGCTCCCCCCCGGCCCCCCCGGCACCCTTGGGTGCCTTCGGGGGCGGCCAGTGCGGGAAGAGGGCCGCGGCGGGCTTGGGGGCGCCCGGCGGGGCGCCGGCCTCCTCGGCGAGCCTGCAGCAGGGCAGAGCGGGTGCTCGTTGCACCTGGGTGCTCGTGCAGTGGGTGTCGGGGGGCTCGTTGCACCCCGGAGATCATGTGTTGGGTGTCTGGGTGCTCGTTGCACCTGGGTGCTCATGCAGTGGGTGTCGGGGGGCTCGTTGCACCCCGGAGATCATGTGTTGGGTGTCTGGGTGCTCGTTGCACCTGGGTGCTCGTGCAGTGGGTGTCGGGGGGCTCGTTGCACCCCGGAGATCATGCAGTGGGTGTCAGGGTGCTCATTGCACCCAAGTGCTCGTGCGTTGGGCGTGCAGTGGGTGTCAGGGTGCTCCTTGCACCCAGGTCTTTGTGTCTTAGGTGTCGGGGTGCTCTTTGCACCCAGGTGCTTGTGCATTGGGCGTGCAATGGGTGTCAGGGTGCTCCTTGCACCCAGGTCCTTGTGTGTTGGGTGTTGGGGTGCTCTTTGCACCTGGGTGCTCGTGCATTGGACATGCAATGGGTGTCAGGGTGCTCTTTGCACCCAGGTCCTTGTGCTTTGGGCGTGCAATGGGTGTCAGGGTGCTCTTTGCACCCAAGTGCTCGTGTGTTGGGGGTCAGGGAGCTCTTTGCACCCAGGTCGTGCATTGGACGTGCAATGGGTGTCAGGGTGCTCTTTGCACCCAAGTGCTCGTGCGTTGGGGGTCAGGGAGCTCTTTGCCCCCAGGTCGTGTGTTGGGCGTGCAATGGGTGTCAGGGTGCTCTCTGCACCTGGGTGCTCGTGCGATGGGTGTCAGGGTGCTCGCTGCACCCAGGACCTCGTGCAGCGGGTGTCGGGGTGCTCTTTGCGCCCAGGAGCTGGTGTGTTGGGTGTCGGGGTGCTCTTTGCACCCAAGTGCTTGTGCACTGGGCGTGCAACGGGTGTCAGGGTGCTCTTTGCACCCAGGTGCTCGCGCAATGGGTGTCTGGGTGCTCTTTGCACGGGGAGGGAAAAGGGGGAAAAGCCGGGGGAAAAGGAGGGGAAAAAAGGTGAAAAGGGGGAGGAAAAGGAAAAGGGGGAGAGGAGGGAGAAAGGGGCAACAAGGGGGGAAAGGCGGCACAAAAAAGGGGGAAGAGAAGAAAGGAAGGGAAAAGGGGTAAAAAGGAGGAAAGCAGGGGAAAAGGGGGCAAAGAACGGGAAAGTAGGATAAAGAAGGAAGAAAGAAGGGGAAAGTATGGGAAAATGGGGAAAGAAGGGGAAAGAAGGAAAAGGGGGGAGGAAAATGATGAAAGAAGGGGAAAAAAGGGAAAAAAGTGGGAAAGTAGGGGGAAAAAGTGAAGGAATGGGGAAAGAGGGAAAGGAAAGGATAAAAGGAGGAAAGGGGGAAAGAAGTGGGGAAAAGGGGGAAAACGGGAAAAAGGGGGAAAAAGGGGGGAAGAAATGGGAAAAGGGGGAAGACAAGAAGGGGGAAGAAGGAGAGTGAGTGAAAATGGAAAGAGGAGGAAAAAGGGGAAGAGGGGGAAAAGGAGGAAAGGAGAGAAAAAAGGGGGAAAGGAGGAAAGAAGGGGAAAAAGGGGGAAGAAGGAGAAAGAAAGGGAAAAAGGAGGGGAAATGGAGGGGAATGGAGGGGAATGGAAGGAGATGGAGGGGAACAGAGGGGGATGGAAGGGGATGGAAGGGAAATGAAGGGAAAAGAGGGGGATGGAGGGGAAATGGAGGAGGAAACAGAGAAAAAGAGGGGGAATGGAGGGGAAAGGAGGGGGATGGAGAGGGATGGAGGGAGATGGAGGGGAACAGAGGGAGATGGAGGGGGATGGAGGGAGATGGAGGGGAAAGGAGGGGAAATGGAGGGGAAAAGAGGGGAAAAGGGGGATGAAGGGGAATGGAGGGGGATGGATGGGAAAAGAGGGGGGATGGAGGGGAAAGGAGGGGGATGGAGAGGGATGGAGGGAGATGGAGGGGAACAGAGGGAGATGGAGGGGGATGGAGGGAGATGGAGGGGAAAGGAGGGGAAATGGAGGGGAAAAGAGGGGAAAAGAGGGGGATGAAGGGGAACGGAGGGGGATGGATGGGAAAAGAGGGGGAATGGAGGGGAAAGGAGGGGGATGGAGAGGGATGGAGGGAGATGGAGGGGGAACGGAGGGAGATGGAGGGGGATGGAGGGAGATGGAGAGGAAAGGAGGGGAAATGGAGGAGAAAAGAGGGGAAAAGAGAGGGATGAAGGGGAACGGAGGGGGATGGATGGGAAAAGAGGGGGAATGGAGGGGAAAGGAGGGGGATGGATAGGGATGGAGGGAGATGGAGGGGGATGGAGGGAGATGGAGGGGAAAGGAGGGGAAATGGAGGGGAAAAGAGGGGAAAAGAGGGGGATGAAGGGGAACGGAGGGGGATGGATGGGAAAAGAGGGGGAATGGAGGGAGATGGAGTGGAACAGAGGGGAAATGGAGGGGAAAAGAGGGGGAATGAAGGAGAAAAGAGGGGGAATGGAGGGAGACAGAGGGGAAAAGAGGGGAAAAGAGGGGGATGAAGGGGAACGGAGGGGGATGGATGGGAAAAGAGGGGGAACGGAGGGAGATGGAGGGGGATGGAGGGAGATGGAGAGGAAAGGAGGGGAAATGGAGGAGAAAAGAGGGGAAAAGAGGGGGATGAAGGGGAACGGAGGGGGATGGATGGGAAAAGAGGGGGAATGGAGGGAGATGGAGCGGAACAGAGGGGAAATGGAGGGGAAAAGAGGGGGAATGAAGGAGAAAAGAGGGGGAACGGAGGGAGACGGAGGGGAAAAGAGGGGAAAAGAGGGGGAATGGAGGGAGATGGAGCGGGATGGATGGGAAAAGAGGGGGAACGGAGGGAGATGGAGGGGAAAAGAGGGGAAACGGAGGGGAATGGAGGGGAAAAGAGGGGAAAAGAGGGGGAATGGAGGGAGACGGAGCGGGATGGATGGGAAAAGAGGGGGAACGGAGGGAGATGGAGGGGAAAAGAGGGGAAACAGAGGGGAACGGAGGGGAAAAGAGGGGAAACAGAGGGAGACGGCACAGCCGGAGGCCGCGCAGCCGCCCGGGAGCCGTGTGCGCCCCGCGCGGTCCCCCCCGCGCCGCCCCGGCGTCACCCACCTGTGCCGCTGCAGCGAGCTGGGCCGCTCGGGGCCGAAGGCGGCGGCACCGGCGGCGGCGGCGGCATCCGGACCGCGGGGCCAGGCGGCACCTCCTCCTCCTCCTCCTCCTCCTCCTCCTCCTCCTCCTCCTCCGCTGCCGGCGCCGATCTGCTGCAGCTTGGAGCTGAGCTCGCTGATGATGCTGGCCTTGACGGCGGCCACGGCCGGCGGGGCGGCCGCCTCCTCCCAGGGCAGCGTGGGCGAGCGGCGGGGGGCGGCGGGCGGCTCGGCGGGGCGGCGGGGGGCGAAGGGCCGCCCGCGCGCCTTGGCCGCCTTCTCGAAGGGCGCCTGGCCGTCCAGGTAGGAGACGTAGGTGTCGAGCAGCTCGGCGCCCTCGCTCGACAGCGACAGCGTGGACACGGAGCTGATGGTCTCCAGGTGGTGGTCGCTGCTGCTGCGGCTGTCGACCTCCTCGATGCCCGAGTCGGTGACGGCCTCGGGCGCCTCGGCGGGGATGGCGATGGAGGCCACCACGGCCGAGAAGTTGACGTGGGGGGCGTCGCGGGGGGCCGCCTGCGTCAGCGTGGCCACCTCGCTGTCGTACGACGTCAGGCTGGAGGCCGTGGAGTCGAGCGGCGGCGGCGGCGGCGGCGGCGCGGCCGCCCCGCCGTCCTTGTCGAAGCTGTTGGAGAACTCGAGCGGCGGCGGCAGCGGCTCGAAGAGGAACTCGTCCTCCACGTCCACGGACGGCGCCGGCGGCGGCAGCGCCAGCAAGGGCAGCCCGTCCCCGCCGTTGCTGCTGTTGCCGCCGCCGCCGCCATCGTCCTCCTCCTCCTCCTCCTCCACGAAGCGCACGTGCAGCTCCATCTTGGCCTCCTCCGGCCGCTTCTCCCCGCCGCCCCAGGCCGCCTCGGCCTCGGGGCGCCGGGGCGACGCGGGGCGGCCGCGGTCCTCCCGCGGGGCCGCCTCGCACGGCGGCAGGCGCCCGGGGGCCGCCGCCATCGCCCGCACCGCCGCCGCCGGTGCCACGTTGGGCGTCGCCGCCGCAGCGCTACAAGATGGCGCCCGGGCGGCGGCGGCGGCACAAGATGGCGGCGGGGCCCCGGCGCAAGATGGCGGCGGCGGCACGGCGCTGAAGGCCCCGGCGCAGGCCTTGGCGGGCCGGTAGGAGCCGGCGGCGTAGCCGCGGGGCGCCAGGGCCTCGCCGGCGAACAGGGCCTCGTCGATGCTCTTGGAGTGGCGGAGGCGCGGCGGCGCCAGCTCCTCCTCGTCCTCCTCGGTGGAGAGGAAGAGCGCCGAGCGCCGGCGCCCCTCGGGCGGCCATTCCCGCCGCGCCGCCCCCACCAAGGCGGCCCCGAACTGCGAGGTGAAGTCGAGCGGAGCCGGCGCCGGCGCGGCCTCGGGCACGGCCTCGGCCTCCACGCTGCTGCCCTGGCTGCTGCGGCCGCTGCTGCTGGTGGACGGCGCCTTCACCACGATGGTGGGGATGGCGATGGAGCTCTTCTCCTTCTCGGCGCCGTCCTCCACCTTGGGCTGCTTCACCAGCGGGCCCTTGCGCCGCAGCGGCTTGGCCGGCACGTACATGGCGCCGGGGCGGGCGGGCAGGTTGTAGAGGCGCAGCTCGGCCCCCCCGGCCCGCCATGACGGCGGCGGCGGCGGCGGCGGGGCCCCCACCCCGGCCAAGGCCTTGTTGGCGGCGGCGCTGTAGGGCGGCTCCGGCGGCGACGTGGTGGGCGGCGGCGGGATCTCCTCCGGGCCCGGCACCGAAAGGCTCCGGCTGAACTTGGCCGACGAGGCCGGAGGAGCCAGGAAGGGTTTGTCCTCCTCGCCCGAGCCTGCGGGGGGGGGGGGGCAGGGCATGGAGCGGGGGGGGGCCCAGGCGTCCGGGCAGGCCCACCCCCCCCCCCCCGCTCCCAGGGGGGTCCCGGGATGCAGAAGGGGCCCAGGCGTCCGGAGTCTCCATCCCCCTCCCAGGGGGGTCCCGGAATGCAGAAGGGGCCCAGGCGTCCGGAGTCTCCATCCCCCTCCCAGGGGGGTCCCGGGATACAGAAGGGGCCCAGGCGTCCGGGCAGGCCACCCCCCCCCCGCTCCCAGGGGGCGTCCCGGGATGCAGAAGGGGCCCAGGCGTCCAGGGACCCAGGTGTCCAGGGACCCCACCCCCCTCTTAGGGAGTCCCGGGATGCAGAAGGGGCCCAGGCATCCGGGTCCCCCCCACCAAGGGGCCCAGGCATCCGGGCACCCCCCCGCCGGGGCCCAGGCATCCGGAGTCTCCATCCCCCTCCCAGGGGGGTCCCGGGATGCAGAAGGGGCCCAGGCGTCCGGGCAGGCCACCCCCACCCTTCTGAGGGGTCCCAGGATGCAAAAGGGGCCCAGGCATCCGGGTCCCCCCCACCAAGGGGCCCAGGCATCCGGGCACCCCTCCCCAGGGGCCCAGGCATCCGGGGTCTCCATCCCCCTCCCAGGGGGGTCCCGGGATGCAGAAGGGGCCCAGGCGTCCGGGGACCCCACCCCCCACCCCAACGGACTCCCGGGGGGGTAGGAGGGGGCCCAGGTGTCCGGGGACTCCCTCCCCCTCCTGTGGGGGCCCCAGGAAGCAGAAGGGGCCCAGGTGTCCGGGGACACCCCCCCCCCCCCGCAGGGAACCCAGGCATCCGGCTCCCCCCAAGGGGCCCAGGTGTCCGGGAGCCCCCCCCCTCCCCGAAGGGGCCCAGGCGTCCGGCTCACCGATGGACTTCTGGCGCAGCATGAGGCCGTGGGGGGGGCCGGGGGGCAGGAATGGCCGCTCGTAGCCCCCCGGCCCCAGGCGGTGGCCCTCGAAGGTCGCCTGCGTCACCGCCGCCTCAGCCCCCGCCCCGGGGCCCAGGCGTCCGGGTGACCCCCCCCGCCCCCCCCCATCAGCGACCCAGGCATCCAGGTGCCCCCGCCCCCCACCCCCGCCCCCCGCCGCCAGGGGCCCAGGCGTCCGCGCCCTGCCCCCCCCCCAAGGGACCCAGGCATCCAGCCCCCCACCCCCACCCCCCACCAAGGGGCCCAGGCGTCCGGGCACCCCCAACCGCCCCCCCCCCAGAAGCACGACCCCCCCCCCACCCAAGGGACCCAGGCATCTGCCCCCCCCACCCAGGGGACCCAGGTGTCTGGGCCCTGCCCCCCCCCCCAAAAGGGCCCAGGCATCCGGGACCCCCCAACCCCCCCCCAGAAGCACGACCCCCCCCCCACCCAGGGGACCCAGGCATCCCCCCCCCCTCCAAGGGGCCCAGGAGTCCGGGAGGGCCCAGGCGTCCGGGCCCTGCCCCCCCCCCCCAAGGGGCCCAGGCGTCTGGGGGACCCAGGCGTCCGGGCCCTGCCCCCCCCCCCCAAGGGGCCCAGGCGTCCGGCGGCGCCCTACCTCGGGGCTGAAGTAGCCCCTGGGCCGGGCCTTGGCGAGGGGGGGCAGCGGGGGGGGCCCCGGCCCCTCGCCCGCCCCAATGCTCTGCTGCGCCGCCGCCAAGATCTCGTCCAGCTTGTCTGCGCCCAGGGCCCAGGCGTCCGGGGGGGGCCCAGGCGTCCGGGACCCCCCCGCCACCCCCGGGAACCCCCCCCCTTGCCCCCAGGTGTCCGGGGGGGCCCAGGCATCCGGGAACCCCCCCCCACCCCAGGGAAACCTCCCTCCCCACCCCCAGGCATCCAGGGGCCCAGGCGTCCGGGGGGGCCCAGGCATCCGGGACCCCCCCACCGCCCCCGGGAACTCCCCCCCCCTTGCCCCCAGGTGTCCGGGGGGGCCCAGGTGTCCGGGAACCCCCCCCCCACCCCTGGGGAAACCTCCCTCCCCCCCCCCAGGCATCCAGGGGCCCAGGCGTCCGGGGGGGCCCAGGCATCCAGGACCCCCCCCCCCGCCACCAGGCATCCGGGGGGGCCCAGGCGTCCGGGGGGGGGCCCAGGCATCCAGGACCCCCCCCCCCACCCCGGGTAAACCTCCCTCCCCACCCCCAGGCATCCAGGGGGGCCCAGGCGTCCGGGGGGGCCCAGGCATCCGGGAACCCCCCCCCCGCCACCAGGCATCCGGGGGGGCCCAGGTGTCGGGGACCCCCCCACCCCAGGGGCCCAGGCATCCAGGACCCCTCTCCTCCTCCCCCCACCCCCGCACGGAGCACCCAGGCGCCCAGGGACCCTTCCCCCCCCGGGGGGGCCCAGGCGTCCGGGCCCCCCCCCTCCCCCCCATAGGGGTCCCAGCTATGGGGGGGGGCCCAGGCATCCGGGACTCCTCACCCCCCCCCCCCCCAACCCTGGGCGACCAAGACATGGGGGGCCCAGGCATCCGGGGCCCCTCTCCCCCCCGCTCCGCCCCCGGGACCCAGGCATCCGGGTGCCCCCCCCCACCCCTCCCTGGGGGCCCAGGCGTCCCCCCCCCGGGGGCCCAGGCGTCCGGCGTACTCAGCGCCATCTGGTAGACCGTGCGCTTCTTCTCGGTGGCTGAGGGCGGCTCGAACTCTGGGGGGGGGGGGGAGAAAGGGGGGGGGCTATAGGGGGCTGGGGGGCTGCTATGGGGTGCTATAGGGTGCTGGCGGGGTGCTGTAGGGGCCTAGGGGGTGCTACGGGGTGCTGGGGGGTGCTATGGGGGGCTGAGGGTTGCTATAGGGTGCTGGGGGGTGCTATAGGGTGCTGGGGGGGTGCTATAGGGTGCTGGGGGGTGTTATGGGGGCTGGGGGGTGCTATAGGGTGTTGGGGGGTGCTGTAGGGTGTTGGGGGGTGCTATGGGGGGCTGAGGGTTGCTATAGGGTGCTGGGGGGTGCTATAGGGTGTTGGGGGGGTTGCTATAGGGTGCTGGGGGGTGTTATGGGGGCTGGGGGGTGCTATAGGGTGTTGGGGGGGGTGCCGTAGGGCGCTGGGGGGTGCTATGGGGGGCTGAGGGTTGCTATAGGGTGCTGGGGGGTGCTATAGGGTGTTGGGGGGTTGCTATAGGGTGCTGGGGGGTGTTATGGGGTGTTGGGGGGGCTGGGGGTTGCTATAGGGTGTTGGGGGGTGCTATAGGGTGCTGGGGGGAGTTATGGGGGCTGGGGGGTGCTACGGGGTGCTGGGGGGTGCTGTAGGGGCCTAGGGGGTGCTACGGGGTGCTGGGGGTGCTGTGGGGGGGCTGAGGGGGTGCCGTAGGGCGCTGGGGGGTGCTATGGGGGGCTGAGGGTTGCTATAGGGTGCTGGGGGGTGCTATAGGGTGTTGGGGGGGTTGCTATAGGGTGCTGGGGGGTGTTATGGGGGCTGGGGGGTGCTATAGGGTGCTGAGGGATGCTGAGGGGGTTTTATAGGGGGCCAGGAGGGTGCTATAGGGTGCTGGGGGGTGCTATGGGGTATTATGGGGGGCCAGGGGGTGCTATAGGGTGCTGGGGGGTGTTATAGGGTGCTGGGAGGGTGCAGCAGGTGATATAGGGTGCTGGGGGGGTGCTATGGGGTGCTGGGGGGTGCTGAGAGGTGCTGTAGGGGGGCTGTGGGTGCTATAGGGTGCTGAGGAGGTGCTATAGGGGGCTGGGGGGGTGCTGCGGACGTGCTGGGGGTGCTATAGGGTGCTGAGGGGGTGTTATGGGGTGCTATAGGGTGCTGGGGGGCACTGGAGGGTGCTGGGGGGTGCTACAGGGTGCTGCAGGGGGGTCCATAGGGGTGTGCGAGGGTGACAAGGGGGGGCCGGAGACTGTGAGCTGCACGAGGAGGGCGACGGGTGTGCGATGGGTGTGCGACGGGTGTGCAAGGGGGGTGCAGGGGTGCGACGGGTGTGCGAGGGCGCGGTGGGTGTGCAACGGGTGTGCAGGGGCGCAACGGGGGTGCAAGGGGGGTGCAACGGGTGTGCAATGAGTGCGAGGGGGTGCAACGGGTGTGCGAGGGGGTGCGATGGGTGTGCAAGGGCGCGATGGGTGTGCAAGGGTGCGAGGGGGTGCAAACGGGTGTGCAAGGGCGTGACAGGGGTGCAAGGGGGGTGCAACGGGTGCGCACTGAGTGCGGGGGGGTGCAACGGGTGTGCGAGGGGGTGCGATGGGTGTGCAAGGGCACGATGGGTGTGCAAGGGTGCGAGGGGGTGCAAACGGGTGTGCAAGGGCGTGACAGGGGTGCAAGGGGGGTGCAACGGGTGTGCAATGAGTGCGGGGGGGTGCAACAGTGTGCGAGGGGGTGCGATGGGTGTGCAAGGGCGCGATGGGTGTGCAAGGGTGCGAGGGGGTGCAAACGGGTGTGCAAGGGCGTGACAGGGGTGCAAGGGGGGTGCAACGGGTGTGCACTGAGTGCGGGGGGGTGCAACGGGTGTGCGAGGGGGTGCGATGGGTGTGCAAGGGCGCGATGGGTGTGCAAGGGTGCGAGGGGGTGCAAACGGGTGTGCAAGGGCGTGACAGGGGTGCAAGGGGGGTGCAACGGGTGCGCACTGAGTGCGGGGGGGTGCAACAGTGTGCGAGGGGGTGCGATGGGTGTGCAAGGGCGCGATGGGTGTGCAAGGGTGCGAGGGGGTGCAAACGGGTGTGCAGGGGCGTGACAGGGGTGCAAGGGGGGGTGCAACGGGTGTGCGAGGGTGCAACGGGTGCGCAATGAGTGCGGGGGGGCTGCAATGGGTGTGCGAGGGGGTGCAATGAGTGTGAGGGTGTGCGACGGGTGTGCGACGGGTGTGCGACGGGTGTGCGAGGCGGCGCCGTGGGGGTGCGGGGGGGGCTGTCGGTGGGCGTGCAAGCCTCGCACGGGCCGTGCAAGCTGTGCCCGCGGGGGGGGGGCATGCGGGGGGGTGCGTGTGCGAGGGGCGTGCGAGGGGCGTGCGAGGGGCGTGCGAGGCGGCGGCCCCCACTCACCGCTGCGCTTCTTCCAGGGCGAGACTGGGGAGACACCAGAGGCCGTTACGGGGGGGGGGCCGGGGGGGGCCCAGGGGCCGGGGGGGTCCCAGGGGGTCCCAGAGGGGTCCCAGGGGGTCGGGGGGGGTCCCGGGGGGGTGAGGGGGGGTCGGGCCCCCCCAGGGCCCCCCCCCAACTTACCCTTCTCCACTGGGGCCGGCGGCAGCGCGGTTTGGGGGGGGGGGAGAGAGAGAGGTCAGAGCCCCCCCAGGGACCCCCAAATCCCCCCATGGGACCCCCAAAACCCCCCCGGGACCCCCAAAACCCCCCCGGGACCCCCAAATTCCCCCCATGGGACCCCCAACTCCCTCCCAGGGACCCCTAAACCCCCCCCATGGGACCCCCACCCCCCCCCGGAACCCCAGGGACCCTTTGACTCCCCCCAAACCCCCCCCCAGCCCCCCTCAGGGACCCCCCCCAAAACCCTCAGAGGGCCCCAGGACCCCCCAGCCCCCCCCGGGGACCCCTGAAAACCCTCAGGGGACCCCAGGGACCCACCCAGGACCCCCACCCTCCCCCAGGGACCCCCCAAATCCCTCAGGGGGCCAACCCCCCCCCGGAGACCCCAGGGACCCCCCCAGGACCCCCAACCCCCCCCAGGGCCCCCCAAAACACCCCAGGGCCCCCCCTAAAACCCCCATGGGCACCCCAACCCCCCCCAGGGACCCCCCCAAGCCCCCTTGGGGTCCCCGAGGACCCCCCCAAGCCCCCCCAAAACCCTCATGGGACCCCAACCCCTCCCCCAGAGACCCCAGGGGGCCCCCAAAACCCCCCAGGGCCCCCCAACCCCCCCCCCGAGGCCTGGGCCCAGGCATCCAGGGCGGAGGGGGCCCAGGCGTCCGGGGCGAAGGGGGTCCAGGCATCCGGGGCGGGGGGGGCCCAGGCGTCCGGGCACCCACCCATCTCCTCCAGCTCCGACGTCATGGACTTGGAGCGCAGCGAGATGGCCGGCGCCGGCAGGCGCTTGGGCTGCTGGGGGGCCGCTGCGGGGGGGGGCGGGGGGGGGCGTCAGTGCCGGGGGCCCAGGCGTCCGGGGGGGCCCAGGTGTCTGGGAGCCACCCCCATGCACCCCCAGGGGCCCAGGTGTCCGGGGACCCGCCCCCTGGGGACCCAGGAGTCCGGGGACCTACCTCCAGGGGCCCAGGCGTCCGGGGACCCACCCCCATGCACCCCAGGGGCCCAGGCGTCCGGGGGGCCCAAGTGTCCGGGGACCCGCCCACATGCACCCCAGGGGCCCAGGCGTCCGGGGGGAACCAGGCGTCCGGGGACCCGCCCACATGCACCCCAGGGGCCCAGGCGTCCGGGGGGCCCAGGCGTCCGGGGACCCGCCCCCATGCACCCCAGGGGCCCAGGCGTCCGGGGGGAACCAGGCGTCTGGGGACCCGCCCACATGCACCCCAGGGGCCCAGGCGTCCGGGGGGCCCAGGTGTCCGGGGACCCACCCACATGCACCCCAGGGGCCCAGGTGTCCGGGGGGCCCAGGCATCCGGGGACCCGCCCACATTTACCCCAGGGGCCCAGGCGTCCGGGGACCCGCCCACATGCACCCCAGGGGCCCAGGCGTCCGGGGGGCCCAGGCATCCGGGGACCCGCCCACATGCACCCCAGGGGCCCAGGCGTCCGGGGGGCCCAGGCATCCGGGGACCCGCCCACATGCACCCCAGGGGCCCAGGCGTCCGGGGGGCCCAGGCGTCCGGGGACCCGCCCACATGCACCCCGGGGGCCCAGGCGTCCGGGGGGCCCAGGCATCCGGGGACCCGCCCACATGCACCCCGGGGACCCAGGCGTCCGGGGACCCCCCCACATGCACCCCAGGGGCCCAGGCGTCCGGGGGGCCCAGGCGTCCGGGGACCCGCCCACATGCACCCCGGGGACCCAGGCGTCCGGGGACCCCCCCACATGCACCCCAGGGGCCCAGGCGTCCGGGGGGGACCCGCCCACATGCACCCCGGGGACCCAGGCGTCCGGGGACCCCCCCACATGCACCCCAGGGGACCCAGGCGTCCGGGGGTCCCCGCCCCCCCCCCCCAGTGGGCCCAGGCGTCCGGTACCGCGGCGGCGGGGGCCCTCGGGGGCCTCGGGGTGCCGCGTCACCATGACGACCTTGACGACGAGGCTGTTGCCGCCCTGGCGGATCATGTTAACGACCTGCCGGTGCCCGACCTTGACCACGTTCTGCCCGTTCACCTGCCGGCCCCGCACACGCGTGTCACACGTGTGTCACACGCCTGGCACACGTGTCGCCCGCGCGTCCCGCGCCTCGTCCCGCCTCCTCCCCCGCCACCGGCCGCTCCCGCAGCCCGCAAGCGTGTTGCAGGCACGTGACACGCGTGTGACACGCATCTGACACGCATGTGACACGCGTGTGACATGTATGTGACATGCTGGGGTGACAAAGTGGCCCGATTCCTGCCTGTCACCGCCCCAAAAGGAGGCCGGCACGTGCTGCACGCGTGTGCATGCATGGGTGTGCATGCACATACATGTGTGTGCACACGTGTGCATGCACATACATGGGGTACACGCGTGTGCATGCACGTCCATGCATGTACACCTGTGTGCATGCACATGTATGCATGTACACACGTGTGCATGCACGTGTATGTGTGTACACGTGTGTGCATGCACATACATGGGGGTACACGCGTGTGCACCCACATACATGTGTGTAAATGCATTTGCATGCACGTCCATGCATGTACACGCGTGTGCATGCACATACATGTGTGTAAATACATGTGCATGCACATACAGGGGGGTACATGCGTGTGCATGCACGTCCATGCGTGTACACGTGTGTGCATGCACATGTATGCGTGTACACACGTGTGCATGCACGTGTATGCATGTACACGTGTGTGCATGCACATACATGTGTGTAAACGCATGTGCATGCACATACATGGGGGTACACGTGTGTGCACCCACATACATGTGTGTAAACGCATGTGCATGCACGTCCATGCGTGTTAACGCATTTGCATTCACGTCCATGCACGTACACGCGTGTGCATGCACATACATGTGTGTAAATGCATGTGCATGCACATACAGGAGGGTACACACGTGTGCACCCACATACATGTGTGTAAACGCATGTGCATGCACGTCCATGCGTATAAATGCATTTGCATGCACGTCCACGCGTGTGCATGCACATACATGTGTGTAAACGCATGTGCATGCACATACATGGGGTACACACGTGTGCACCCACATACATGTGTGTAAACGCATGTGCATGCACCTCCATGCACGTACACGCGTGTGCATGCACATACATGTGTGCAAATGCATGTGCATGCACATACACGTGGGTACACGCGTGCGCACGCGTGTCCAGGCGCGCAGCACCTCGACGAGGACACCGCCCGGCCCGCGTGGCCCCGTGCCACCCCGCCGCCGTGCGGGGCGCAGGCCGGCCCGTGCGCGCGGACGCGTGTGCACACGTGTGCGTGGGCGTGTCCCGCGTGTCCCGCGCGCGGCACCTCGATGAGGAAGTCGCCCATGCGCAGCCCGGCCCGCCAGGCCACGCCGCCCTCGTCCACCGACTCCAGGTACTGCAGCGCCGGGAAGGCCGGCGTCGGCGTGAACTCCTCGATGGGGGTCTGCGCTGTGGGGGGGCGGCCCGTCACCCCCGAGACCCCCCGGGACCCCCCCAATACCCCCCAGGACCTCCAGGACACCCAGGACACCCCAGGGACCCCATAGGACCACCCAGACCCTCCCCAGGCCACCCACAGCTCCCCAGAGACCCCCAGAAACCCCCCGAGACCCCCAGAAAGCCCCCCAAGACCCATAGGGCACCTCTGGGACTCCCCAGAGATCCCCAGGGACCCCTCAGGGACCCCTGGGACCCCCCCAGGACCTCCAGGACACCCAGGACACCCCAGAGACCCCATAGGACCACCCAGACCCTCCCCAGGCCACCCACAGCTCCCCAGAGACCCCCAGAACCCCCCCGAGACCCCCAGAAAGCCCCCCAAGACCCATAGGACACCTCTGGGACTCCCCAGAGATCCCCAGGGACCCCTCAGGGACCCCTGGGACCCCCCAGGACACCCCAGAGACCCCATAGGACCACCAAGACCCTCCCCAGGCCACCCACAGCTCCCCAGAGATCCCCAGAAACCCCCCAAGACCCCCAGAAGGCCCCCAGAGACCCATAGGGCACCTCTGGGACTCCCCAGAGATCCTCGGGGACCCCCAGGACCTCCCAGGACCTCCAGGACACCCAGGACACCCCGGAGACCCCATAGGACCACCCAGACCCTACCCAGGCCACCCACAGCTCCCCAGAGACCCCCAGAAACCCCCCGAGACCCCCAGAAAGCCCCCAAGACCCCCAGAAAGCCCCCAAGACCCATAGGACACCTCTGGGACTCCCCAGAGATCCCCAGGGACCCCTCAGGGACCCCTGGGACCCCCCAGGACCTCCAGGACACCCCGGAGACCCCATAGGACCACCGAGACCCTCCCCAGGCCACCCACAGCTCCCCAGAGACCCCCAGAAACCCCCCGAGACCCCCAGAAGCCCCCCAGAGACCCATAGGACACCTCTGGGACTCCCCAGAGATCCCCAGGGACCCCTCAGGGACCCCCGGGAGCCCCCAGGACCTCCAGGCCGCCCAGGACACCCCGGAGACCCCATAGGACCACCCAGACCCTCCCCAGGCCACCCACAGCTCCCCAGAGACCCCCAGAAACCCCCCAAGACCCCCAGAAGCCCCCCAGAGACCCATAGGACACCTCTGGGACTCCCCAGAGATCCTCGGGGACCCCCAGGACCTCCCAGGACCTCCAGGGACCCCATAGGATCACCAAGACCCTCCCTAGGACACCCACAACCCCCCAGAGACCCCCCCAGAATCCCCCAGAGACCCATAGGACACTTCTGGGACTCCCCAGAGATCCCCAGGGACCTCCCAGAGACCCCCAAGACCCCTCCAGCACCCCCAGGGCTCCCAAGAGATCCCCCAGAACCACTAGGACCCCCCAGGACCCCCCAGAGACCCTCCAGGTCCCCCAGGACCCACCAGAGACCTTCGTAACCCCCCCCGAGACCTCCAGCATGCCCCCAGAGACCCCCCAGGACCACCAAGACCCCCCCAGGACACACCAGAGACCCTCAGGGACTGCCCAGGACCCCTGAGAGACCCCTCAGGACCACCAAGACGTCCCCAGGGCCACCTGGAGACCCCCAGGACACCCCCAGAGACCCAGAAACCTCCTTGAGACCCTCCAGAGACCCTCAGGACCCCCCGAGAGATCCCCAGGACCACCAAGACACCTCCAGGCTACTCAGAGACCCCCAGGACCCCCTCAGAGACCCTCAGGGACCCCTCCAGGACCTCCAAAAGACCCCTAGGACCCCAAGGACCCCCCCCGAGACCTCCAGCATGGCCCCAGAGACCCTCCAGGACCACCCAGACCCCCCCACAGATCCTCAGGGACCACCCAGGACCCCAAAGAGACCCCTCAGGACCAGCAAGATGTCCCCAGGGCCACCTGGAGACCCCCAGGACACCCCCAGAGACCCTCAGGACCCCCAAAAGGTCCTCCAGGACCACCAAGACCCCCCCCAGATCCTCAGCGACCACCCAGGACCCCGCAGAGACCCCTCAGGACCAGCAAGATGTCCCCAGGGCCACCTGGAGACCCCCCAAGACCCCCCCAGAGACCCTCAGGACCCCCAAAGGTCCTCCAGGACCACCAAGACCCCCCCACAGATCCTCAGGGACCACCCAGGACCCCAAAGAGACCCCTCAGGACCAGCAAGATGTCCCCAGGGCCACCTGGAGACCCCCCCAGGACCCCCCCAGAGACCCTCAGGACCCCCAAAAGGTCCTCCAGGACCACCAAGACCCCCCCACAGATCCTCAGGGACCACCCAGGACCCCGCAGAGACCCCTCAGGACCAGCAAGATGTCCCCAGGGCCACCTGGAGACCCCCAGGACCCCCCCAGAGACCCTCAGGACCCCCAAAGGTCCTCCAGGACCACCAAGACCCCCCCACAGATGCTCAGGGACCACCCAGGACCCCAAAGAGACCCCTCAGGACCAGCAAGATGTCCCCAGGGCCACCTGGAGACCCCCAGGACACCCCCAGAGACCCTCAGGACCCCCAAAAGGTCCTCCAGGACCACCAAGACCCCCCCACAGATGCTCAGGGACCACCCAGGACCCCAGACAGACCCCTCAGGACCAGCAAGATGTCCCCAGGGCCACCTGGAGACCCCCAGGACCCCCCCAGAGACCCTCAGGACCCCCAAAAGGTCCTCCAGGACCACCAAGACCCCCCCACAGATCCTCAGGGACCACCCAGGACCCCAGACAGACCCCTCAGGACCAGCAAGATGTCCCCAGGGCCACCTGGAGACCCCCAGGACCCCCCCAGAGACCCTCAGGACCCCCAAAAGGTCCTCCAGGACCACCAAGAACCTCCCCAGGGCCACCCAAAGACCCTCGGGGCCCCCCCCGAGACGCCCCAGGACCACCAAGACCTCCTCCAGGCCACCCAGAGACCCCCCAGGGACGGGTGGGGACCCCCCCGGCCCCCCGCGCTCACCCTTGGCCCCACGGAGGACGAAGCCGAAGCCTTCGTTGTCCTTCTTCTGCAGCAAAACGGTCTTCTCCTTAATGATGTAATCGCTGCGGGGACACGGGGGGGTACGGGGGACGGGGACACGGGGGGGACATGGGGCATGGAGGGACACGGAGGGACACGGGGGGACATGAGGGCCGTGGGGGGCCATGGGGGACATGGGCATGGGGGACACGAGGGACATGGGACATGGGGGACATGGAGGGACACAGGGGGCACAGAGGTGACTCGGGGTCCCAGCTGTCCCCGTCCCCATGCCAGGTTCCCCCCCCCCCCGGTGTGCAGCAAGTTCCCCGTGCTCAGCACACGCGTGTGCACGGGGATGGTGACAAGGACGAGGGCCACAGCGGGGACCCCAATGGGGACGGGGACACGATGGGGTCAGGGACCGGGACACGGTGGAGGCCACAGCTGGGACCTCCCTGGGGACAAGGTTGGGGGCAGGGCAGGGGACTCCCATGGGGACAGGATTGGGGGCAGGGTTGG
Organism: Dromaius novaehollandiae; assembly: GCF_036370855.1. NCBI lineage: Eukaryota > Metazoa > Chordata > Aves > Casuariiformes > Dromaiidae > Dromaius > Dromaius novaehollandiae. The sequence continues at coordinate 198,559 of NC_088129.1, read as the reverse complement.
GGACAAGGTTGGGGGCAGGGCAGGGTAGGGGACAAGGTTGGGGACAAGGTTGGGGGCAGGGCAGGGGACTCCCATGGGGACAAGGTGGGGATGGGGCTTGGGGACAGGGCTGGGGACCCCCATGGGGACAGGATTGGGGGCAGGGTTGGGGACAAGGTTGGGGGCAAGGTTGGGGACTCCCATGGGGACAAGTTTGGGGACAGGGCTTGGGGACAAGGCTGGGGACAAGGCTGGGGACCCCCATGGGGACAGGGCCACCACAGGAACCCCAGTGGGGACCAGGATGGGGACAGGGCTGGGGACAGGGCTGGGGACAGAGCCAGCACGGGGCACGGCGATGGGGACAGCTCTGTCACCGGCACCACGGTGGCAGCAGGGGCCGGAGCCGGCGCCGAGGATGCCAAAACTGGGGGACGCCGGAGCCGAGGGGACAACGGAGCAGAGGGGACACCGGAACTGGGGGGGACACCAAAACCAGGGGGACACCAAAACCAGGGGACGCCGGAGCCTGGGGGACACCAGAGCTGAGGGGACACCAAAACCGGGGGGGGGGGGGGGAGTGGCACGACTGAGGGGACACTGAAACCTGGGGACACCGACACCATGGGGACATCAAAACTGGGGGGGACACCAAAACCGGGGGGACGCCGGAGCCTGGGGGACACCAAAACCAGGGGGACACCAGAGCCAGGGGGACACCAAAGCCATGGGGACACCCAAACTTGGGGGACACCAAAACTTGGGGGGGGGTGACATGACCAAGGGGACACCAAAACCGGGGGGACGTCGGAGCCGGGGGACACCAAAACCAGGGGGACACCAGAGCTGGGGGGACACCAGAACCACGGGGACACCCAAACTGGGGGGACACCAAAACTTGGGGGGGGGGACAACTGAGGGGACACCAAAACCGGGGGACACCAAAACTTGAGGGGGGGGGGTGGCACAACCGAGGGGACACTGAAACCTGGGGACGCCGGAGCTGGGGGGACACCAGAACCACAGGGACACCCAAACTGGGGGGGACACCAAAACCATGGGGACACCGAAACCGGGGGGACACCAAAACTTGTGGGGGGGGTGGCACGACCGAGGGGACACTGAGACTGGGGGATGCTGGAGCCAAGGGGACACAAGCTGGGGGGGGACATCAGACCCATGGGGACACCCAAACTGGGGGGACACCAAAACTTGGGGGTGGGGGTGGCACAACCGAGGGGACACTGAAACCTGGGGACGCCGGAGCTGGGGGGACACCAGAACCACAGGGACACCCAAACTGGGGGGGACATCAGACCCATGGGGACACCAAAACTGGGGGGACACCAAAACTTGTGGGGGGGGTGGCACGACTGAGGGGACACTGAAACCTGGGGACGCCGGAGCTGGGGGGACACCAAAACCATGGGGACACCCAAACTGGGGGGGACACCAAAACCACGGGGACACTGAAACCGGGGGGACACCAAAACTTGGGGGGGGGTGGCACGACCGAGGGGACACTGAAACTGGGGGATGCTGGAGCCAAGGGGACACAAGCTGGGGGGGGACATCAGACCCATGGGGACACCCAAACTGGGGGGACACCAAAACTTGAGGGGGGGGTGGCACAACCGAGGGGACACTGAAACCTGGGGACGCCGGAGCTGGGGGGACATTAAAACCATGGGGACACCTAAACTGGGGGGGACACTCAAACTTGGGGGGGGGTGGCACAACCGAGAGGACACCAAAACCGGGGGACACCGGAGCCGGGGGGGCCACCAGAGCTGGGGGCCACCAAAACCAGGGGCCACCAGAGCCGGGGGAGGCCGGAGCCGGGGACGTCACGGCCGAGGTGACGCCGGAGCCGGGGACACGGAGCCGGGGGGGGGGGACAAGACGGACATGGCAGGGCCCAGGGGACACCGAAACCGGGGACGCCGAAACCGGGGACAGCAGGGCCGAGGGGACACCGAGAGCATGGGGACACCGAAGCCGAGGGGACACCGAAGCCGAGGGGATGGTGGACGCCGAGGTGACGCCGGAGCCGGGGACACAGAGCCGGGGGAGGGGGGACACGACGGACATGGCAGGGCCCAGGGGACGCCGAAACCGGGGACGCCGAAACCGGGGACACCGAAACCGGGGAGAGCAGGGCCGAGGGGACACCGAGAGCATGGGGACACCGAAAACGAGGGGACACCGAAGCCGAGGGGATGGTGGACGCCGAGGTGACGCCGGAGCCGGGGACACGGAGCCGGGGGGGGGGGGGACAAGACGGACATGGCAGGGCCCAGGGGACGCCGAAACCGGGGACACCGAAACCGGGGACAGCAGGGCCGAGGGGACACCAAAACCGAGGGGACACCGAAGCCGAGGGGATGGTGGACGCCGAGGTGACGCCGGAGCCGGGGACACGGAGCCGGGGGGGGGGGGACAAGATGGACATGGCAGGGCCCAGGGGACGCCGAAACCGGGGACGCCGAAACCGGGGACAGCAGGGCCGAGGGGACACCGAGAGCATGGGGACACCGAAACCGAGGGGACACCGAAGCCGAGGGGACACCGAAGCCGAGGGGATGGTGGACGCCGAGGTGACGCCGGAGCCGAGGGGCTGCAGGCCGGGGCGGTGGGAGGGGGGGGCGCCCGGAGGCCGCGGCGGTGCCACCGGTGCCACCGGTGCCACCGGTGTCACCGGTGTCACCGGTGCCGGTGGCCCTACCTGTAGATGTACCAGACGCTGCGGCGGCGGGGCCCCAGCGCGGGCCAGCTGGAGGAGAGCGGGGCCGAGCCGGGGCGCGGGTCGCCCCGCTGGGCCATGGCCACCCGCCCTGCCGCATCGCCGGCCCCCCCCGCCGCCCCCGGCGCCCCCCGCGCCCGCGGCACCCGCCGCCGCCGCCCGCCGCCACCCGCCGCCACCCGCCGCCACCCGCCGCCCGCCGCCGCTGACGGAGCCGTGACGGAGCCGCGTAACCCCTTCGGCGCCGGCGCCCGGCCCGGGTGGCACCCGCCGACGGAGCGGTGCCCGCCGCTGCACCGGCTCCTGCACCCATTGCTGCACCCATCGCTGCACCCAGGCCTGCACCCGGTGCTGCACCGGCTCCAGCATCGGCACCCGCCGCTGCACCCGCTCCTGCACCCATTGCTGCACCCGGTGCTGCACTGGCTCCGGCATTGGCACCCGCCGCTGCACTGGCTCCTGCACCCACTGCTGCACCCAGGCCTGCACCCAGGGCTGCACCGGCTCCAGCATCGGCACCCGCCGCTGCACCGGCTCCTGCACCCACTGCTGCACCCAGGCCTGCACCCGGGGCTGCACCGGCTCCGGCATTGGCACCCGCCGCTGCACCGGCTCCTGCACCCATTGCTGCACCCAGGCTGCACCCGGTGCTGCACCGGCTCCGGCATCGGCACCCGCCGCTGCACCCATCGCTGCACCCGGGCCTGCACCCGCCGCCGCACCCAGGGCTGCACCCGGGGCTGCACCGGCTCCGGCATCGGCACCCATCACTGCACCGGCTCCTGCACCCATTGCTGCACCCGGGGCTGCACCGGCTCCAGCATCAGCACCCATCACTGCACCCATCGCTGCACCCGGGCCTGCACCCGGGGCTGCACCCAGGGCTGCACCCAGGGCTGCACCGGCTCCGGCATCGGCACCCATCGCTGCACCCATCGCTGCACCTATTGCTGCACCCAGGGCTGCACCCAGGGCTGCACCGGCTCCAGCATCAGCACCCACCATTGCACCCATCGCTGCACCCATTGCTGCACCCAGGGATGCACCAACTCCTGCACCTGGTGCTGCACTGGCTCCGGCATCAGCACCCATCGCTGCACCAGCTCCTGCACCCACTGCTGCACCCAGGGCTGCACCGACTCCAGCATCAGCACCCATCACTGCACTGGCTCCTGCACCCATTGCTGCACCCAGGCTGCACCCGGTGCTGCACCGGCTCCAGCATCAGCACCCATCACTGCACTGGCTCCTGCACCCACTGCTGCACCCACTGCTGCACCCAGGGCTGCACCAACTCCTGCACCCAGGGCTGCACCGGCTCCGGCATCGGCACCCATCACTGCACCGGCTCCTGCACCCATTGCTGCACCCAGGGCTGCACCGGCTCCAGCATCAGCACCGATCACTGCACCGGCTCCTGCACCCATCGTTGCACCCGGGGCTGCACCAGCTCCAGCATCAGCACCGATCACTGCACCCATCGCTGTACCCGGGGCTGCACCCAGGGCTGCACCGGCTCCGGCATTGGCACCTGCCGCTGCACCGGCTCCTGCACCCATTGCTGCACCCAGGCTGCACCCAGGGCTGCACCGGCTCCAGCATCAGCACCCATCGCTGCACCGGCTCCTGCACCAACTCCTGCACCTGGTGCTGCACCGGCTCCGGCATCAGCACCCATCACTGCACTGGCTCCTGCACCCACGCCAGCATCAGCGCCCGCTCCTGCACCGGCTCCTGCACCCACTGCTGCACCCGGGGCTGCACCTGCTGCTGCATCAGCACCCATCACTGCACCCATCGCTGCACCCATTGCTGCACCGGCTCTGGCATCGGCACCCATCACTGCACCGGCTCCTGCACCCGCTCCTGCAGCCATTGCTGCACCCAGGGCTGCACCGGCTCCGGCATCAGCACCCATCGCTGCAGCCGGGGCTGCAGCAGCTCTGGCACCTGCACCCACATCTGCCCCGGCTCCAGCACCCACAGCAATTCCTGCACCCGCAGCTGCACCTGCACCTGCACCCGCACCGAGAGCTGCACCCATGGGTGCACCCGGGGCTGCACCGGCGCCAGCACCCGCACCGAGAGCTGCACCCATGGGTGCACCCGGGGCTGCATCAGCTCCTGCACCCGCACCGAGAGCTGCACCCATGGGTGCACCCGGGGCTGCACCGGCGCCAGCACCCGCGCCAGCACCAGCACCAGCATCGGATCCAGGATCAGCACCGGGATCGGACCCAGGGTCGGATCCAGTTTCGGCACCGGATCCAGTTTTGGCACCGGCTCGGTCCCAGCGCCGGCCGTGCGAGGGGGACCCCGAAACCGGCCGGGGCACCCGAAAAGGACCCGGAGCCGGGGCGCCCCAAATCCAGACGCCGGTGTCGGAGCCAGAGGCGGGGGGACACCGACCCCCCCCCCCGAGTCGGCCCAGGGACCCCAAAACCAGCCTGGGGACCCCAAAACTCAACTGGGGTCCCTCAAACCAGCCCGAGACCCCCCAAAACCAGCCTGAGACCCTCCCAAAACCAGCCTGAGACCCCCCAAAACCAGTCCAGGGACCCCAAAATTGACTGAGGACCCCCAAGACAGACCGGAGACCCCAAAACACCATCAGGTGACCCCCAAACCAGCCTGGTGACCCCCAAATCAGGCTCAGAACCCCCCAAAACCAGACTGAGAACCTCGAAACCAAACTGGAGACCCCCCAATCCATGACGGGGACCCCAGAACTAGCCCCAAGCCCCCCTCAACCATCCCAGGGACCCCAAACCCAGCCTAGGACCCCCCAAACCAGCATGAGAACCCCCAAAACAGCCCAGAGACCCCCCAAAACCATCACGAGGACATCAAAAACAGCCCAGAGACCCCCCAAAACCATCACGAGGAGCCCACAACCAGACTGAGAACCCCAAGATCATCACAGGGACCTCCAAAAACGTCAAGGGGACCCCCAAAACTCATCATGAGGACCCCAAAACTAGAATGAGAGCCCCCAGATCAGCCAGGTGACCCCAAAACCAGCCTGGAGACCCCCAAATGAGGCTGAGAACCCCCAAAGCAGCCAGGTGACCCCAAAACCAGCCTGGAGACCCCCAAATGAGTCCGAGAACCTCCAAAGCAGCCAGGTGACCCCAAAACCAGCCTGGAGACCCCAAAACACCATCCTGGGGACCCCACAACCAGCCTGGGGCCCCCCAAAGCCATCACCAGACCCCCAAAACCAGACTGAGAACCTCAAAATCACCACAGAGACCAAAACCGTCATGGGGACCCCAAAACCAGACCGGGACCCCCAAAACTGGGCGAGTGACCCCCAAAACCATCATGGTGACACCGAAACCAGACCGGGACCCCCAAAACCAAACCTTAGACCCCCCAAAACCGTCACGGGGACCCAAAACTAGACCAGGAACCCCAAAACCAAACCTGAGACCCCCAAAACCGTCACGGGGACCCAAAACTAGACCAGGAACCCCAAAACCAAACCTTAGACCCCCCCAAAACCGTCACGGGGACCCAAAACTAGACCAGGAACCCCAAAACCAAACCTGAGACCCCCCAAAACCGTCACGGGGACCCAAAACTAGACCAGGAACCCCAAAACCAAACCTTAGACCCCCCAAAACTGTCACGGGGACCCAAAACTAGACCAGGAACCCCAAAATCAAACCTGAGACCCCCAAAACCGTCACGGGGACCCCAAAATGAGGCCAAGAACCCCCAAACCAGGCAAGTGACCCCAAAACCAGCCTGGAGACCCCAAAACACCATCCCGGGTCACGCGCCGGGTCATGCCGGGGAGGGGGGGACATGAGGACGCGCGGGGGGGGTCGCGCACGGGAGGTCACGCGTGGACATGTGTGGGGCGGCGCACCTGCCCCATTGCCCCCCCACCTGCCCCATTGCCCCCAACTGCCCCATAGCTCCCCCCCATAGTCCCCACCTGCCCCATTGCCCCCCTAACTGCCCCATAGCTCCCCCCCATAGTCCCCACCTGCCCCACTGCCCCCCAACTGCCCCATAGCTCCCCCCATAGTCCCCACCTGCCCCATTGCCCCCCACCTGCCCCATTGCCCCCCACCTGCCCCATAGCTCCCCCCATAGTCCCCAACTGCCCCATTGCCCCCCCAACTGACCCATTGCCCCCCCACCTGCCCCATTGCCCCTCAACTGCCCCATTGCCCCCAACTGCCCCATAGCTCCCCCCATAGTCCCCACCTGCCCCATTGCCCCCCCAACTGACCCATAGCTCCCCCATAGCCCCACCTGCCCCATTGCCCCTCAACTGCCCCATAGCTCCCCCCCATAGCCCCACCTGCCCCATTGCCCCCACCTGCCCCATTGCCCCCCAACTGCCCCATAGCTCCCCCATAGCCCCACCTGCCCCATAGCCCCTCAACTGCCCCATAGCTCCCCCATAGCCCCACCTGCCCCATTGCCCCCACCTGCCCCACTGCCCCCCCAACTGCCCCATAGCTCCTCCCCATAGTCCCCACCTGCCCCATAGCCCCCCACCTGCCCCATTGCCCCCCAACTGCCCCATAGCTCCCCCCATAGCCCCCACCTGCCCCACAGTCCTCAGCTGCCCCATTGCCCCCGAACTGCCCCATAGCTCCCCCCATAGTCCTCAACTGCCCCATAGCCTCACCTGCCTCATTGCCCCCCACCTGCCCCATTGCCCCCCAACTGCCCTATAGCTCCCCCATAGCCCCACCTGCCCCATTGCCCCCACCTGCCCCACTGCCCCCCAACTGCCCCATAGCTCCTCCCCATAGTCCCCAACTGCCCCATAGCACCCACCTGCCCCATTGCCCCCCCAACTGCCCCATAGCTCCCCCCATAGCCCCCACCTGCCCCATAGTCCTCAACTGCCCCATTGCCCCCCAACTGCCCCATAGCTCCCCCATAGCCCCCACCTGCCCCATTGCCCCCACCTGCCCCACTGCCCCCCCAACTGCCCCATAGCTCCCCCCATAGCCCCCACCTGCCCCATAGTCCTCAACTGCCCCATTGCCCCCCAACTGCCCCATAGCTCCCCCCCATAGTCCTCAACTGCCCCATTGCCCCCTAACCGCCCCATAGCTCCCCTCATAGCCCCCACCTGCCCCATTGCCCCCCAACTGCCCCACAGCCCCCCCACCTACCCCATTGACCCCCCAACTGCCCCACTAGTCCAACTGCCCCATTGCCCCCCAACTGCCCCACAGCCCCCCCACTACCCCACAGCCCCCCCGAACCCCCCAATTGCCCCAACACCCCAATATCAATCGCCCCAGAGCCCCCCCGTTGCCCCCAGCCCCACAACTGCCCCCTCGACTGCCCCATAGCCCCCCAGCCCCACTGCCAGCTGCCCCACATCCCCCCCAGCTGCCCCCAATTGCCCCCCCAGCCCCCCAACTGCCCCCTCCCCATCTGCCCCCCAACCCCCCAATTGCCCCCCAGCCCCACAACTGCCCCCTCCCCATCTGCCCCCCAACCCCCCAATTGCCCCCCAGCCCCACAACTGCCCCCTCCCCATCTGCCCCACAACCAGCCGCCCCCCCCAGCCCGACTCACCCGGGCTCCTCGGGCCCCATGGCGCCGCCGGGGGGGTCCCGCAGCACCCATGGGTGCCCCCCGGCCCCCCGCAGCCGCCGCGCCGCCGCGATGTGGGTCGCGCCGGGGGGGGGAAGGGGGGGCACACGCGTGTGCACACGCGTGCACAGCCCCCCCCGCGACACGCTCAAGGACGGACACGGAAACGGGCCAGGTCCCGGGGGGGCCCCGGCCCCCCCCCGCCCCCCCCTGCCGCGGGAGGGGCCCAGGCGTCCGGGCGGGGCTTGGGGGGGGCTGGGGAGGGGGGGTGGGGGGCGGTTTGGGGGGATTTGGGGCGGTTTGGGGGGATTGGGAGGATTTGAGGGGAATTGGGGGGATTTGGGGCAATTTGGAGGGATTTGGGGCAGTTTAGGGGGATTTGGGGGCAGTTTGGGGGGATTTGGGGCAATTTGGAGGGATTTGGGGTGGTTTGGGGCAATTTGGGGGGATTTGGGCGATTTGGGGGGGATTTGGGAGACTTGGGGGGATTTGGGGGCAGTTTGGGGGGATTTGGGGCAATTTGGAGGGATTTGGGGTGGTTTGGGGCAATTTGGGGGGATTTGGGTGATTTGGGGGGGATTTGGGAGACTTGGGGGGATTTGGGGGCAGTTTGGGGGGATTTGGGGCAATTTGGAGGGATTTGGGGTGGTTTGGGGCAATTTGGGGGGATTTGGGCGATTTGGGGGGGATTTGGGAGACTTGGGGGGATTTGGGGGCAGTTTGGGGGGATTTGGGGCAATTTGGAGGGATTTGGGGAGATTTGGGGGGATTTGGGGGGGATTTGGGGCCATTTGGGGGGATTTCGGGGGGGATTGGGGGCAGTTTGGGGGGATTTGGGGCAATTTGGAGGGATTTGGGGAGATTTGGGGGGATTTGGGGGCAGTTTGGGGGATTTGGGGAGGTTTGGGGGGATTTGGGGAGATTTGGGGGGATTTGGGGGGGATTTGGGGCCATTTGGGGGGATTTCGGGGGGGATTGGGGGCAGTTTGGGGGATTTCAGGGAGATTTGCAGGGTTTGGGGGGCTTGGGGGGGATTTGGAGGATTTGGGGGGATTTGGGGCATTTGGGGGGATTTGGGGCATTTGGGGGGCTCGGGGGGGGGTTGGGGGGGATTTGGGGGGCTCCAGGGGTGTTTTTTGGGGGCAGATTGGGGCATTTTAGTGAGTTTGGGGATTTAGGAGGGTTCTGGGGTGGGTTTTGAGGGTGTTTGGGGGGATTTGGGGGGGTCTGGGGTGGATTTTGGGGGTGTTTGGGGGGATTTGGGGTGTTTGGGGATTTGGGAGGGTTGGGGGGGCTCCGGGGGTGCATTTTGGGGTGTTTGGGGGGGATTTGGGGGGGTTGGGGATTTGGGAGGGTTCGGGGGGGTTTGGGGGGGTTCTGGGGTGGATTTTTGGGGGGAGTCTGGAGGATTTGGGGGATTTGGGACAGTTCAGGGGCGTTTTGGTAGGTTCTGGGGGGGCGTTTTGGGGCATTTTGGGGTGGTTTAGGGGTCTGGGGACCCGGGAGGGTTTGGGGGGGGTCTGGGCTGGGTGGGGGGGCGTTTCGGGGGGGGGGGGTCTCACCTGGGGGCGTCGAAGCTGTCGTAGGAGCCGACCGTGTAGTGTCGGAAGAGGCGCTTGGCCTTGTCGCTGCGGCTCTCTGCGGGCGCCGGCGCGTCGGGGGGGGGCCCGGCACCCCGAAACAGGGGGTTGGGGGGTCCCAGCACCCCAAACCCAGGGATCGGGGGGGGCCAGCACCCGGGAATGGGGGATTGGGGGGGCCCAGCACCCCGAAACGGGGCTCGGGGGGGGGCCAGCACCCCAAAAACAGGGATATGGGGGGTCCCAGCACCCCAAACCCAGGGATCGGGGGGGGCCCAGCACCCCCAAAGGGGGGTCGGGGGGGCCCTGCACCCCAAAAATGGGGATCGGGGGGGCCCAGCACCCGGGAATGGGGGATTGGGGGGTCCCAGCACCCCGAAAGGGGGGATCGGGGGGTCCCAGCACCCCAAACCCAGGGATCGGGGGGGGCCAGCACCCCCAAAGGGGGGTCGGGGGGGCCCGGCACCCCAAAAATGAGGATCGGGGGGGCCCAGCACCCGGGAATGGGGGATTGGGAGGGTCCCAGCACCCCGAAACAGGGGGTCGGGGGGTCCCAGCACCCCAAACCCAGGGATCGGGGGGGCCCAGCACCCCCAAAGGGGGGTCGGGGGGGGCCCGGCACCCCAAAAATGGGGATCGGGGGGGCCCAGCACCCGGGAATGGGGGATTGGGGGGTCCCAGCACCCCGAAAGGGGGGATCGGGGGGTCCCAGCACCCCAAACCCAGGGATTGGGGGGGCCCAGCACCCCCAAAGGGGGGTCGGGGGGGGCCCGGCACCCCAAAAATGGGGATCGGGGGGGCCCAGCACCCGGGAATGGGGGATTGGGGGGGCCCAGCACCCCGAAACGGGGCTCGGGGGGGGCCAGCACCCCAAAAACAGGGATATGGGGGGTCCCAGCACCCCGAAAGGGGGGATCGGGGGGTCCCAGCACCCCAAACCCAGGGATCGGGGGGGGCCAGCACCCCCAAAGGGGGGTCGGGGGGGGCCCGGCACCCCAAAAATGGGGATCTGGGGGGCCCAGCACCCGGGAATGGGGGATTGGGGGGGGCCCAGCACCCCGAAACGGGGCTCGGGGGGGGCCAGCACCCCAAAAACAGGGATATGGGGGGTCCCAGCACCCCGAAAGGGGGGATCGGGGAGTCCCAGCACCCCAAACCCAGGGATCGGGGGGGGCCCAGCACCCCCAAAGGGGGGTCGGGGGGTCCCAGCACCCCAAAAGGGATGGGGGGGTCCCATTTTGGGGGGGTCCCAATTTGGGGGGGTCCCATAATGAGGTTCCATGGGGGGGGTCCCATAATGGGGTCCAAAGGGGAGGGGTCGCATAATGGGGTCCCATTGAGGGGGGTCCCGCTGGGGGGGGTCTCAGTTTTGGGGTCCCATGGGGGGTCCCACGGGGGGGGGGTCCCATTTGGGGGGGTCCCAGTTTTGGGGTCCCAAGGGGGGGTTTCATTTTGGGGTGGGGGGGTCCCATTGGGGAGGTCCCATTTGAGGGTCCCAGTCTTGGGGTCCCACAGGAGAATCCCATTTTGGGGGGCCCAATTTGGGGGTCCTGGTTTGGGGGGCCCAGTGAGGGGGGGCCCATGGGGAGGGTCCCACTGGGGGTGAGGTCCCATTGGGGGTCCCATTAGGGGGTCCCATTTTGGGGGGGTCCTATGGGGGGGCCTATTTGGGGGGGCCCAATTTCGGGGTCCTCATTGGGGAGGGGTCCCAATTTGGGGGGTCCCATTGAGGGGAGACCCATGGGGGGGCCCACTGGGGGTGGGGGTCCCATTGGGGGTCCCATTGGAGATCCCATTAGGGGGTTCCATTTTGGGGGGGTCCCACTGGAGGGGGTCCCACTGGGGCGGGTCCCATTTAAGGGGGGGTCCCATGGGGGGGGGCCCCAATTTGGGGGTCCCATTAGAGGGTCCTGGCTTGGGGGTTCCATTGGGGGGGGTCCCACTGGGGGGGGGTCCCATTAGGGGGTCCCATTGGGGGTCCCATTTTGGGGGGTCCCACTGGGGGGGGTCCCATTAGGGGGTCCCATTGGGGGTCCCATTTTGGGGGTCCCATTTTGGGGGGTCCCACTGGGGGGGGTCCCATTAGGGGGTCCCATTGGGGGTCCCATTTTGGGGGGTCCCATTGAGGGGGGGTCCCATTAGGGGTCCCATTTTGGGGGGTCCCATTGAGGGGGGGTCCCATTGGGGGTCCCATTTTGGGGGGTCCCACGGGGGGGGTCCCATTAGGGGGTCCCATTGGGGGTCCCATTTTGGGGGGTCCCATTGAGGGGGGGTCCCATTGGGGGGTCCCATTGGGGGTCCCACTGGGGGGGTCCCATTGAGGGGGGGTCCCATTAGGGGGTCCCATTTTGGGGGGTCCCACGGGGGGGTCCCATTAGGGGGTCCCATTAGGGGTCCCATTTTGGGGGGTCCCATTGAGGGGGGGTCCCATTAGGGGTCCCATTTTGGGGGGTCCCATTGAGGGGGGGGTCCCATTAGGGGGTCCCACTGGGGGTCCCATTGGGGGTCCCATTTTGGGGGGGTCCCACTGGGGGGGTCCCATTAGGGGGTCCCATTGGGGGTCCCATTTTGGGGCGTCCCATTGAGGGGGGGTCCCATTGGGGGGTCCCATTGGGGGTCCCATTTTGGGGGGGTCCCACTGGGGGGGGGTCCCATTAGGGGGTCCCATTGGGGGTCCCATTTTGGGGGGTCCCATTGAGGGGGGGTCCCATTAGGGGTCCCATTTTGGGGGGTCCCATTGAGGGGGGTCCCATTAGGGGGTCCCATTAGGGGGTCCCATTAGGGGTCCCATTTTGGGGGGTCCCATTGAGGGGGGGTCCCATTAGGGGTCCCATTTTGGGGGGTCCCATTGAGGGGGGGTCCCATTAGGGGGTCCCATTAGGGGGTCCCATTAGGGGTCCCATTTTGGGGGGTCCCACGGGGGGGGTCCCATTAGGGGGTCCCATTTTGGGGGGTCCCACGGGGGGGTCCCATTAGGGGGTCCCACTCTGGGGGGGTCCCGGTCGGGGGGGTCCCGTACCCGCCTTGCCGTCGGGGGTCCGGGCGGGCACCTCCTCGACGCAGTCGGAGGGGAACCAGCCGACGCGGCCCTTGGCCTGGCCCTCCCAGAAGCCGCCCTCGCCCACGCTGAGCACTGCGGCCCCCCCCGACACCCCAGCGTCACCCCAAATGCCCCCCCGACACCCCAGCGTCACCCCAAAGCCCCCGCGCCCCCAAAACCACCCCAAAGCCCCCCAAAACCACACCAAAACCACACCAACACGCCCCGTCACCCCAAATGCCCCCCCCATGCCCCAACGTCACCCCAAACGCCCCCCCGACGCACCCCCGACACCCCAGCGTCACCCCAAACGCCCCCCCCACACCCCAACGTCACCCCAAAGCCCCCGCGCCCCCAAAACCACCCCAAAGCCCCCCAAAACCCCCCCAAAACCACACCAACACGCCCCAACGTCACCCCAAAGCCCCCCGACGCCCCGTCACCCCAAAGCCCCCCCGACACCCCAACGTCACCCCAAATGCCCCCGTGCCCCCCCGAACGCCCCAACGTCACCCCAAACACCCCCCCACGCCCCAACGTCACCCCAAAGCCCCCACGCCCCCCCGAATGCCCCAACGTCACCCCAAATGCCCCCCCGACGCCACAACGTCACCCCAAAGTCCCCGCGCCCCCAAAACCACCCCAAAGCCCCCCCAAACCCCCCAAAACCACACCAACACGCCCCAACGTCACCCCAAACGCCCCCCCGACGCCCCAGCGTCACCCCAAACGCCCCCCCCATGCCCCAACGTCACCGCAAACGCCCCCCCCACGCCCCAACGTCACCCCAAAGCCCCCGCGCCCCCCCGAACGCCCCAACGTCACCCCAAACGCCCCCCCCACGCCCCAACGTCACCCCAAAGCCCCCACGCCCCCCCCGAACGCCCCGACACCCCAAATGCCCCCCCGACGCCCCAGCGTCACCCCAAACGCCCCCCCGACGCCCCAATGTCACCCCAAAGCCCCCGCGCCCCCCCGAACGCCCCAACGTCACCCCAAACGCCCCCCCGACGCCCCAACGTCACCCCAAACGCCCCCCCCACGCCCCAACGTCACCCCAAAGCCCCCCCAAATGCCCCAATGTCACCCAAAATGCCCCCCCGACACCCCAACGTCACCCCAAAGCCCCCGCGCCCCCAAAACCACCCCAAAGCCCCCCAAAACCCCCCCAAACCACACCAACACGCCCCAACGTCACCCCAAACGCCCCCCCGACGCCCCAACGTCACCCCAAACGCCCCCCCGACACCCCAGCGTCACCCCAAACGCCCCCCCCACGCCCCAATGTCACCCCAAAGCCCCTGTGCCCCCCGAACGCCCCAACGTCACCCCAAACGCCCCCCCAAATGCCCCAACGTCACCCAAAATGCCCCCCCGACACCCCAACGTCACCCCAAAGCCCCCGCGCCCCCCAAACGCCCCAACGTCACCCCAAACGCCCCCCCGACGCCCCAATGTCACCCCAAAGCCCCCGCGCCCCCCCGAACGCCCCAGTGTCACCCCAAACGCCCCCCAAAATGCCCCAACGTCACCCCAAACGCCCCCCCCACGCCCCAATGTCACCCCAAATGCCCCCCTGAACTCCCCAATGTCACCCCAAAGCCCCTGTGCCCCCAAAACTGCCCCAAAGCCCCCTCAAACCGCCCCAAAACCACCCCAAAACGCCCCAAAGTCACCCCAAAGCCCCTGCAGCCCCCCAAACCGCCCCAAAGCCCCCCAAAAACCACCCCCAAACCCCCCCAAAACCACCCCAAAACTGCCCCAAACCCCCGCACCCCCACAGCCCCCCCCAACCACCCCAAAGCCCCTCAAAACCCGCCCAAACTGTCCCAAAACACCCCCAAACCCCAACACCCCGCCCAACCAGGGACCCAGGCGTCCGGGGCACCCAACATCATGGGCCCAGGCGTCCGGGGCACCCAACACCCCTCCCAACCATGGGCCCAGGCGTCCAGGGGGACCCAATACCCCCCCAACCATGGGCCCAGGCATCCGGGGGCACCCAACACCCCTCCCAACCATGGGCCCAGGCATCCGGGGCACCCAAAACCCTTCCCAACCAGGGACCCAGGCGTCCGGGAGCACCCAAAACCCTTCCCAACCATGGGCCCAGGCGTCCGGGGCACCCAAAACCCCTCCCAACCAGGGACCCAGGCGTCCGGGGCACCCAACACCCTTCCCAACCAGGGACCCAGGCGTCCGGGAGCACCCAAAACCCTTCCCAACCATGGGCCCAGGCGTCCGGGGCACCCAACACCCCTCCCAACCACGGGCCCAGGCGTCCGGGGCACCCAACATCATGGGCCCAGGCGTCCGGGAGCACCCAACACCCCTCCCAACCATGGGCCCAGGCGTCCGGGGCACCCAAAACCCTTCCCAACCACAGACCCAGGCGTCCGGGGCACCCAAAACCCCTCCCAACCATGGGCCCAGGCGTCCGGGAGCACCCAAAACCCTTCCCAACCATGGGCCCAGGCGTCTGGGGCACCCAAAACCCTTCCCAACCATGGGCCCAGGCGTCCGGGGCACCCAAAACCCTTCCCAACCATGGGCCCAGGCGTCCGGGGGCACCCAAAACCCTTCCCAACCACAGACCCAGGCGTCCGGGGCACCCAACATCATGGGCCCAGGCGTCCGGGGGCACCCAACACCCCTCCCAACCAGGGACCCAGGCATCCGGGAGCACCCAAAACCCTTCCAAACCAGGGACCCAGGCGTCCGGGGCGCCCAACATCATGGGCCCAGGCGTCCGGGAGCACCCAACACCCCTCCCAACCAGGGACCCAGGCGTCCGGGGCACCCAAAACCCTTCCCAACCATGGGCCCAGGCGTCCGGGGCACCCAATACCCCTCCCAACCATGGACCCAGGCGTCCGGGGCACCCAAAACCCTTCCCAACCATGGGCCCAGGTGTCCGGGGGCACCCAACACCCCTCCCAACCATGGGCCCAGGCGTCCGGGGGCACCCAACACCCCTCCCAACCATGGGCCCAGGCGTCCGGGAGCACCCAACACCCCTCCCAACCATGGGCCCAGGCGTCCGGGGCACCCAAAACCCTTCCCAACCATGGGCCCAGGCGTCCGGGGCACCCAACACCCCTCCCAACCATGGGCCCAGGCGTCCGGGAGCACCCAACACCCTTCCCAACCATGGGCCCAGGCGTCCGGGGCACCCAAAACCCTTCCCAACCATGGGCCCAGGCGTCCGGGGGCACCCAACACCCCTCCCAACCATGGGCCCAGGCGTCCGGGGGCACCCAACACCCCTCCCAACCATGGGCCCAGGCGTCCGGGAGCACCCAACACCCCTCCCAACCATGGGCCCAGGCGTCCGGGGCACCCAAAACCCTTCCCAACCATGGGCCCAGGCGTCCGGGGCACCCAACACCCCTCCCAACCATGGGCCCAGGCGTCCGGGAGCACCCAACACCCTTCCCAACCATGGGCCCAGGCGTCCGGGGGCACCCAAAACCCTTCCCAACCATGGGCCCAGGCGTCCGGGGCACCCAACACCCCTCCCAACCATGGGCCCAGGCGTCCAGGGGCACCCAATACCCCTCCCAACCACGGGCCCAGGCGTCCGGGGGCACCCAACACCCCTCCCAACCACGGGCCCAGGCGTCCGGGGCACCCAATACCCTTCCAAACCATGGGCCCAGGCGTTCGGGAGCACCCAACACCCCTCCCAACCATGGGCCCAGGCGTCCGGGGCACCCAAAACCCTTCCAAACCATGGACCCAGGCGTTCGGGAGCACCCAAAACCCTTCCCAACCATGGGCCCAGGCGTCCGGGGCACCCAAAACCCTTCCCAACCATGGGCCCAGGCGTCCGGGAGCACCCAAAACCCTTCCCAACCAGGGACCCAGGCGTCCGGGGCACCCAAAACCCTTCCCAATCAGGGACCCAGGCGTCCGGGAGCACCCAAAACCCTTCCAAATCAGGGACCCAGGCGTCCGGGGCACCCAACACCCCTCCCAACCATGGGCCCAGGCGTCCGGGGCGCCCAACACCCCTCCCAACCATGGGCCCAGGCATCCGGGGCACCCAAAACCCTTCCCAACCATGGGCCCAGGCGTCCGGGGCACCCAAAACCCTTCCAAACCATGGACCCAGGCGTTCGGGAGCACCCAAAACCCTTCCCAACCATGGGCCCAGGCGTCCGGGGCGCCCAACATCATGGGCCCAGGCGTCCGGGGGCACCCAACACCCCTCCCAACCAGGGACCCAGGCGTCCGGGACACCCACAACCGCCCCCCCCACCAAGCCCAGCCCCGGGCGCGCGGGGCACCCACCCCCCACACCCCCCCCCGTCCCCGGCAGGGGCCCCGGCGTCCGGGCGCCTACCCTTGATCTTCTCGCCCTTGCTGAGCGAGAGCTCGCCGTCGCCCTGGGCCTGGTAGGGCTTCACGGCCATGAAGGTGCGGCCGGGCACCGCCGAGTAGAGCTTCCGCTTCACCCCGCGGCTGTTGAGGGTCCCGCCGGGCCCCGGCTCCCGGGCGAAGCCGCTCGAGCTGCCGCCGCCAGCACCCAGGCGTCCGGGCGGCTCCGGGGCAGCCGGGGGGGGGGGGGCCCAGGCCCGCCGTTTCCCCCCCCCCCGCCCCGCCAGCCTCCAAGGGACCCAGGCGTCCGGGCACCCAGCATCCGCCACCCAAAGGGACCCAGGGCCCCCCCCCCCCAAGGGGCCCAGGCATCTGGGTGCCCCCCCTGCCAAGGGCCCAGGTGTCCTGAACCCCCAAGGTTCCAGTTCCCCCCCCCCCACAAAGGGCCCAGGCATCCGGGTGCCCCCCCACAAAGGGCCCAGGCGTCTGGGTGCCCCCCCCACCCACAGTGGTCCCAGCCATCCGAGCCCCTCCCCAGGGGACGCAGGTGTCTGGGTGCCCCCCCCCCCGCCCAAGGGGGCCCAGGCGTCCGGGTACCCCCCCCACCCCCAAAGGGGCCCAGGCATCTGGGTTCCCCCCCCCACCCAAAGGGGCCCAGGCGTCCGGGTACCCCCCCCACCCCCAAAGGGGCCCAGGCATCTGGGTTCCCCCCCCCACCCAAAGGGGCCCAGGCGTCCAGGCACCCCCTGCACCCCCGAAGGGGCCCCGGCGTCCGGGTGCACCCCCCCCCACACCCCCAAAGGGACCCCGGCGTCCGGGTTCCCCCACCCACAAAGGGGCCCAGGCATCCAGGTCCCCCCCCCCACCCAAAGGGGCCCCGGCGTCCAGGTCCCCCCCCCCACCCAAAGGGGCCCAGGCGTCCGGGTCCCCCCACCCACAAAGGGGCCCAGGCATCTGGGTCCCCCCCCCACCCAAAGGCGCCCCGGCGGCCGGGTGCACCCCCCGCACCCCCGAAGGGGCCCCGGCGTCCGGGTGCACCCCCACCCCCACCCCCAAAGGGGCCCCAGCGTCCGGGTGCACCCCCTCACACCCCCAAAGGGGCCCCGGTGTCCGGGTTCCCCCCCCACCCAAAGGGGCCCAGGCGTCCGGGTCCCCCCACCCACAAAGGGGCCCAGGCATCTGGGTCCCCCCCCTACCCAAAGGGGCCCAGGCATCCAGGCCCCCCACCCACCCAAAGGCGCCCCGGCGTCCGGGTTCCCCCCCCACCCAAAGGCGCCCCGGCGTCCGGGTGCACCCCCCCCCACCCAAAGGGGCCCCGGCGTCCGGGGCGGTACCTGGGGCGGCCGCGGGGCTGCCGGGGCCGGGCGTCGTCGGGGTGCCGGGGCCGGGAGGGCGAGCGGGCGCGGGCGCCCCGGGGGCTGCTGGCGCTGCGCAGGGTGCCGGGGGGGCCGCGGGGGGCGGCGGGGGCGCCGGGGGGGCCGCGGGGGCCCCGCTCGGCCCCCGGCCCCGCGTCGCTGTTGGCGCGCAGCAGCGCCCGCGGCAGCGGCAGCCCCCGGGGCCCCTCGCGGCGCCGGCCCGCGAACTGGGGGCTCTCCTGGAACGGCACTGGGGGGCCGTCAGCGGGCACCGGGGGCCCATGGGGCAGCTATGGGGCAGCTATGGGGCAGCTATGGGGCGGGGAGGGCGCTGGGGGGCTGTTGGGGGGCACCAGGGGCCACTATGGGGCAGCTATGGGGCAGCTATGGGGCAGCTATGGGGCGGGGAGGGCACTGGGGGGCTGTTGGGGGCACCCATGGGGCTGCTATGGGGCAGCTATGGGGCGGGGAGGGCACTGGGGGGCCGTCAGCGGGCACCGGGGGCCCATGGGGCAGCTATGGGGCAGCTATGGGGCAGCTATGGGGCGGGGAGGGCGCTGGGGGGCTGTTGGGGGGCACCAGGGGCCACTATGGGGCAGCTATGGGGCAGCTATGGGGCAGCTATGGGGCGGGGAGGGCACTGGGGGGCTGTTGGGGGCACCCATGGGGCTGCTATGGGGCAGCTATGGGGCGGGGAGGGCACTGGGGGGCCGTCAGCGGGCACCGGGGGCCCATGGGGCAGCTATGGGGCAGCTATGGGGCAGCTATGGGGCGGGGAGGGCGCTGGGGGGCTGTTGGGCGGCACCGGGGGACACTATGGGGCAGCTATGGGGCAGCTATGGGGCAGCTATGGGGCGGGGAGGGCGCTGGGGGGCTGTTGGGGGCACCCATGGGGCTGCCATGGGGCGGCTATGGGGCAGCTATGGGGCTGCTATGGGGCGGGGAGGGCACTGGGGGACTGTCAGGGGGCACCGGGGGCCGCTATGGGGCAGCTATGGGGCAGAGAGGGCACTGGGGGGCCATCAGCGGGCACCGGGGGCCCATGGGGCAGCTATGGGGCAGCTATGGGGCGGGGAGGGCGCTGGGGGGCTGTTGGGGGGCACTGGGGGACACTATGGGGCAGCTATGGGGCAGCTATGGGGCAGCTATGGGGCGGGGAGGGCGCTGGGGGGCTGTTGGGGGCACCCATGGGGCAGCTATGGGGCGGGGAGGGCACTGGGGGGCTGTTGGGGGCACCCATGGGGCTGCTATGGGGTGGGGAGGGCACTGGGGGGCCGTCAGCAGGCACCGGGGGACACTATGGGGCAGCTATGGGGCAGTTATGGGGCGGGGAGGGCACTGGGGGGCTGTTGGGGGCACCCATGGGGCTGCTATGGGGCGGGGAGGGCACTGGGGGGCTGTTGGGGGCACCCATGGGGCTGCTATGGGGCGGGGAGGGCACTGGGGGACTGTCAGGGGGCACCGGGGGCCGCTATGGGGCAGCTATGGGGCAGAGAGGGCACTGGGGGGCCATCAGCGGGCACCGGAGGCCCATGGGGCAGCTATGGGGCAGCTATGGGGCGGGGAGGGCGCTGGGGGGCTGTTGGGGGGCACTGGGGGACACTATGGGGCAGCTATGGGGCAGCTATGGGGCAGCTATGGGGCGGGGAGGGCGCTGGGGGGCTGTTGGGGGCACCCATGGGGCTGCTATGGGGCGGGGAGGGCACTGGGGGGCTGTTGGGGGCACCCATGGGGCAGCTATGGGGCGGGGAGGGCACTGGGGGGCTGTCAGGGGGCACTGGGGGCCCATGGGGCAGCTGGGGGGCAGCTATGGGGCGGGGAGGGCACTGGGGGGCTGTTGGGGGGCACCGGGGGCCACTACGGGGCTGCTATGGGGCAGCTATGGGGCGGGGAGGGCACTGGGGGGCTGTTGGGGGCACCCATGGGGTTGCTATGGGGCGGGGAGGGCACTGGGGGGCTGTCAGGGGGCACTGGGGGACACTATGGGGCAGCTATGGGGCAGCTATGGGGCGGGGAGGGCGCTGGGGGGCTGTTGGGGGCACCCATGGGGCTGCTATGGGGCGGGGAGGGCACTGGGGGACTGTCAGGGGGCACCGGGGGCCGCTATGGGGCAGCTATGGGGCAGGGAGGGCACTGGGGGGCCATCAGCGGGCACCGGGGGCCCATGGGGCAGCTATGGGGCAGCTAGGGGGCAGCTAGGGGGCAGGGAGGGCACTGGGGGGCTGTCATCAGGCACCAGGGGCCGCTATGGGGCAGCTATGGGGCAGCTATGGGGCAGAGAGGGCACTGGGGGGCCATCAGGGGGCACCGGGGGCTGCTATGGAGCAGCTATGGGGCAGCTATGGGGCGGGGAGGGCACTGGGGGGCCGTCAGGGGGCACCCGGGGGGCAGCTAGGGGGCAGGGAGGGCACTAGCAGGCTGTTGGGGGCACCCATGGGGCCGCTATGGGGCAGCTATGGGGCAGGGAGGGCACTGGGGGGCTGTCAGGGGGAGCTATGGGGCAGCTATGGGGCGGGGAGGGCACTGGGGGGCTGTTGGGGGCACCCATGGGGCTGCTATGGGGCGGGGAGGGCACTGGGGGGCCGTCAACGGGCACCGGGGGCCCATGGGGCAGCTATGGGGCAGCTATGGGGCGGGGAGGGCGCTGGGGGGCTGTTGGGGGCACCCATGGGGCTGCTATGGGGCGGGGAGGGCACTGGGGGGCTGTCAGCGGGCACCGGGGGCCCATGGGGCAGCTATGGGGCAGCTATGGGGCGGGGAGGGCACTGGGGGGCTGTCAGCGGGCACCGGGGGCCCATGGGGCAGCTATGGGGCAGCTATGGGGCAGCTATGGGGCGGGGAGGGCACTGGGGGGCCGTCAGCAGGCACCGGGGGCCACTATGGGGCAGCTATGGGGCAGCTATGGGGCGGGGAGGGCACTGGGGGGCTGTTGGGGGCACCCATGGGGCTGCTATGGGGCGGGGAGGGCACTGGGGGGCTGTCAGGGGGCACCGGGGGACACTATGGGGCAGCTATGGGGCAGCTATGGGGCGGGGAGGGCGCTGGGGGGCTGTTGGGGGGCACCGGGGGCCACTATGGGGCAGCTATGGGGCCGCTATGGGGCAGCTATGGGGCAGGGAGGGCACTGGGGGGCCATCAGGGGGCACCCGGGGGGCAGCTAGGGGGCAGGGAGGGCACTAGCAGGCTGTTGGGGGCACCCATGGGGCCGCTATGGGGCAGCTATGGGGCAGGGAGGGCACTGGGGGGCCATCAGGGGGCACCGGGGGCCGCTATGGGGCAGCTATGGGGCGGGGAGGGCACTGGGGGGCTGTTGGGGGCACCCATGGGGCTGCTATGGGGCAGGGAGGGCACTGGGGGGCTGTCAGGGGGCAGCTATGGGGCAGCTGTGGGGCAGGGAGGGCACTGGGGGGCAGTCGGGAGACACCCGGGGTGGAGGAGGGACCCATGGGGCAGCTGTGGGGCAGCTATGGGGCAGGGAGAGCAAGGAGGGACATGTCCCTCCATGTCCCTCCATGTCCCCCCATGTCCCCCGTGTCCCCCATGTCCCCCCATGTCCCTCCATGTCCCCCCATGTCCCCCCATGTCCCTCCATGTCCCCCCATGTCCCCCGTGTCCCCCATGTCCCCCCATGTCCCCCCATGTCCCCCGTGTCCCCCATGTCCCCCATGTCCCTCCATGTCCCTCCATGTCCCCCCTGTACCCCCAGGTCCCTCCATGTCCCCCCATGTCCCCCATGTCCCTCCATGTCCCCCCTGTACCCCCATGTCCCTCCATGTCCCCCCATGTCCCCCGTGTCCCTCCATGTCCCCCGTGTCCCCCGTCCCCGACTCACCCACGTCCGAGTCGCGGTGGTTCTTGATGAGCTCCCCCAGCTCGAAGTTCCCCGCGATGACGGCGACCTGGGGGGACACAGGGACACGGAGGGACATGGCGGGACGCGGGGGGACACGGGCAGCTTGTCCCCACGGCCCCGCGTGCCACCAGGGCCCAGGCAGACCCCAATGTCCCCCGGCCCCCCCAAAGCCTCCCACAACCCCTGGGACCCCATAACCCCCTGGAGCCCCCTGGGGACCCTTGGGGACCCTTGGGGACCCTTGGGGACACCTGGGGACGGGGACACACCTGGAAGGGCGTCTGCCCGCTGTTGTTCTTCACCTCCTTGTTGGCCCCGCGGTAGAGCAGGATCCGGGCACAGCTCTCCTGGGGGAGCCACCACCGCGTCACCACGGGCCCCCTGGACCCCCGGTGTCCCCCCCACGTCCCCCATGTCCCCCCATGTCCCCCACGTCTCTCCATGTCCCCCCATATCCATGTCCCCCCCATGTCCCCCACGTCTCTCCATGTCCCCCCATATCCATGTCCCCCCCATGTCCCCCCATGTCTCTCCACATCCCTCCATGTCCCTCATGTCCCCTTGTGTCCCCCTGTGTCTCCCCATGTCCCCCATGTCCCCCCATGTCCCTCCATGTCCCCCCATGTCCCCCCACATCTGCCCATGTCCCTCCATGTCCCCCGATGTCCCCCATGTCCATGTCCCTCCATGTCCCCCATGTCCATGTCCCTCCGTGTCCCCCCATGTCCCCCCATGTCCCTCCATGTCCCCCACGTCCCCCATGTCCCTCCATGTCCCCCCATGTCCCCCCATGTCCCTCCGTGTCCCCCCATGTCCCCCATGTCCCTCCATGTCCCCCACGTCCCCCATGTCCCTCCATGTCCCTCCATGTCCCCCATGTCCCTCCATGTCCCCCCATGTCCCTCCGTGTCCCCCCATGTCCCCCATGTCCCTCCATGTCCCCCCATGTCCCCCATGTCCCCCCATGTCCCTCCATGTCCCCCCATGTCCGTCATGTCCCTCCATGTCCATGTCCCTCCATGTCCCCCATGTCCATGTCCCTCCATGTCCCCCCATGTCCCTCCATGTCCCTCCATGTCCCCCACGTCCCCATGTCCCTCCATGTCCCTCCATGTCCCCCATGTCCCTCCATGTCCCCCCATGTCCCTCATGTCCCTCCATGTCCATGTCCCTCCATGTCCCCCATGTCCATGTCCCTCCGTGTCCCCCCATGTCCCTCCATGTCCCTCCGTGTCCCTCATGTCCCTCCATGTCCCTCCATGTCCCCCCATGTCCCCCATGTCCATGTCCCTCATGTCCCTCCAGGTCTCCCCACGTCCCCACGTCCCCATGTCCCCCCCGTGTCCCCCCGTGTCCCCCCATGTCTCCCCATGTCCCCCCATGTCTCCCCATGTCCCCCCATGTCCCTCCATGTCCCTCATGTCCCCCATGTCCCCCCATGTCCCCCATGTCCCTCCATGTCCCCCCATGTCCCATGTCCCTCCATGTCCCCCATGTCCCTCCATGTCCCCCCATGTCCCATGTCCCTCCATGTCCCCCATGTCCCTCCATGTCCCCCCATGTCCCCTCATGTCCCCCATGTCCCCCCATGTCCCTCCATGTCCCTCCATGTCCCCCCATGTCCCTCCATGTCCCCCCATGTCCCCCCATGTCCCTCCATGTCCCTCCATGTCCCCCCATGTCCCCCCATGTCCCTCCATGTCCCTCCATGTCCCCCCATGTCCCCCATGTCCTCCCATGTCCCTCCATGTCCCTCCATGTCCCCCCATGTCCCATGTCCCCCCATGTCCCCCATGTCCCTCCATGTCCCCCCATGTCCCCCCATGTCCCTCCATGTCCCCCCATGTCCCTCCATGTCCCCCCATGTCCCCCCATGTCCCTCCATGTCCCTCCATGTCCCTCCATGTCCCCCCATGTCCCCCCATGTCCCTCCATGTCCCTCCATGTCCCCCCATGTCCCCCATGTCCTCCCATGTCCCTCCATGTCCCTCCATGTCCCCCCATGTCCCATGTCCCCCATGTCCCCCATGTCCCCCCATGTCCCTCCATGTCCCTCATGTCCCTCCATGTCCCCCATGTCCCTCCATGTCCCTCCATGTCCCCCCATGTCCCCCATGTCCCCCCATGTCCCCCATGTCCCTCCATGTCCCCCATGTCCCCCCATGTCCCTCCATGTCCCTCCATGTCCCCCCATGTCCCCCATGACCCCATGTCCCTCCATGTCCCCCCATGTCCCCCATGTCCCTCCATGTCCCTCCATGTCCCCCCATGTCCCCCATGACCCCATGTCCCCCCATGTCCCTCCATGTCCCCCCATGTCCCCCATGACCCCATGTCCCTCCATGTCCCCCCATGTCCCATGTCCCTCCATGTCCCCCATGTCCCCCCATGTCCCCCATGACCCCATGTCCCCCCATGTCCCCCATGTCCATGTCCCCCCATGTCCCATGTCCCTCCATGTCCCATGTCCCTCCATGTCCCCCCATGTCCATGTCCCCCATGTCCCCCCATGTCCCCCCATGTCCCCCCATGTCCCTCCATGTCCCCCATGTCCCCCATGTCCCTCCATGTCCCCCCATGTCCCCCCATGTCCCTCCATGTCCATGTCGCCCTTATCCCCCATGTCCATGTCCCCCATGTCCCTCATGTCCCTCCAGGTCTCCCCACGTCCCCACGTCCCCTTGTCCCCCCCGTGTCCCCCCGCGTCCCCCCGGGGCACCTTGTTGTAGAGGGCGCAGATGTGCAGCGCGGTGTTGCCCGAGGCGTTCTGCGCCGCCGGCTCGGCCCCGTAGAAGAGCAGGTGCTCCAGGTGCTGCGAGTGGCCGTGCTGGCAGGCCTGCGCCCCGTCCCCGTCCCCGCCACCGTCACCGTCACCGTCACCGTCCCCACACACGCGGCACGCACCCGGCACGCACACGGGGTGCACACGAGGTGCATGCAGGATGCAGGTGGGGTGCACGCAGCGTGTACGCGGGATGCACGCGGGATGCACACGGGATGCACACGGGATGCACACGGCACACACACGGGATGCACACGGGATGCACATGGGATACACACGGGATGCACACGGAATGCACACGGCACACACACGGGATGCACATGGGATACACACGGGATGCACACAGGATACACACGGAATGCACACGGGATGCACACAGGATACAGAAGGGATGCACGCGGGATGCACACGGGATGCACACAGGATGTACATGGGATACACATGGGATGCACACGGGATACACATGGGATGCACACGGGATTCACACGGGATTCACATGGGATACACATGGGATGCACACGGGATGCACATGGGATGCACACAGGATGCACACGGGATGCATGCGGGATGCACACGGGATGCACATGGGATGCACATGGGATGCACACAGGATGCACATGGGATGCACACGGGATGCACACGGGATGCACATGGGATACAAACAGGATACACACGGGATGCACACGGGATGCACACAGGATACAGACGGGATACACACGGGATGCACACGGGATGCACATGGGATGCACGCGGGATGCACACGGGATGCACATAGGATACAGACGGGATACACACAGGATGCACATGGGATGCACACGGGATGCACACAGGATACAGACGGGATACACACAGGATGCACACGGGATGCACATGGGATGCACACAGGATGCACACGAGATACACACGGGATGCACATGGGATGCACACGGGATGCACATGGGATGCACTCAGGATGCACACGAGATACACACGGGATGCACACGGGATGCACACGGGATACACACGGGATGCACACGGGATGCACACGGGATGCACATAGGATACAGACGGGATACACACGGGATGCACACGGGATGCACACGGGATGCACACAGGATACAGACGGGATACACACGGGATGCACACGGGATGCACACGGGATACAGACGGGATACACGCAAGGCATGTAAGATGCACGCAGGACAAACACAGGATGCACACGGGATGCACACGCAATGCACATGGGCTGCACGCACACGGGGTGCACACGGGATGCACACGGGGTGCACACGGGATGCACATGGGATACACACGTGAGGCATGTGAGATGCACGCAGGATGAACACAGGATGCACATGGGATACACATGCGATGCACATGCGATGCACACGTGACGCACACGGGCTGCACACCCCCAGCCCCCCCCCCCAAGCCCTCGCACCACCCTGGCTGTGCACAGCCGCCCCGCTCACCCCACCCCCCACCCCCCGCTGCACCCTTGGGTGCCGCAGCACCCCTGGGTGCCGGGCGCCCACCTGGTGAATCTCCTGCCAGCCGTTCTCGTCGACGGTGCCGATGTGCGCCCGGTTGTAGAGCAGCAGCTCGCAGCAGCGCGGGTCCCCCCCCACCATGGCCGTGTGGTAGAGCGGCGTCAGCCCCCGGCGGTCCTTGTAGTTCGGGGAGCCCCCCAGGTCCAGCAGCGCCTGGCGGGGGGGGGGAGGTCAGGGGAGCCCCCCCAAAACGCCCCCGCGCTGCGGCGTGTGTGCGTTGTGGTGTGCGTGCAGCACCGGGCGTGCAACGTGGGTGTGCACGCTGCGGCGGGTGTGTGTTGCGGTGTGCGTGCAGCACCGGGTGTGCAATGCGGGTGTGCACGCTGCGGCGTGTGTGCGTTGTGGTGTGCGTGCAGCACCGGGCGTGCAACGCGGGTGTGCACGCCGCGGCGGGCGTGTGTTGCGGCGTGTGTGCAGCACCGGGCGTGCATCATGGGTGTGCACGCTGTGGCATGCGTGTGTTGCATCAGTGCACGCAGTGCTGGGCGTGCAAAGCAGGTGTGCACGCTGCGGCGTGTGTGCGTTGTGGTGTGCGTGCAGCACCGGGCGTGCAACGTGGGTGTGCACGCTGCGGCGGGTGTGTGTTGCGGCGTGTGTGCAGCACTGAGCGTGCATCATGGGTGTGCACGCTGTGGCATGCGTGTGTTGCACCAGTGCCGGGTGTGCAAAGCAGGTGTGCACGCTGCAGCGTGTGTGCATTGTGGTGTGCGTGCAGCACCGGGCGTGCAACGTGGGTGTGCACGCTGCGGCGGGTGTGCATTGTGGTGTGCGTGCAGCACCGAGTGTGCATCATGGGTGTGCACGCTGCGGCGGGTGTGCATTGCAGTGTGTGTGCAGCACCGAGTGTGCAATGCGGGTGTGCACGCCACGGCAGGTGTGCATTGCAGGTGTGCATGCTGCGGCGTGTGTGCATTGCAGCGTGTGTGCAGCACCGAGTGTGCAAAGCAGGTGTGCACGCTGCGGCGGGCGTGCGTTGCAGCGCGTGTGCAGCACTGGGCGTGCAATGTGGGTGTGCACGCTGCGGCGGGCGTGCATTGCGGTGTGTGTGCAGCACCGAGCGTGCAAAGCAGGTGTGCACGCTGCAGCCTGTGTGCATTGTGGTGTGCGTGCAGCACCGAGCGTGCAAAGCAGGTGTGCACGCTGCAGCGTGTGTGCATTGTGGTGTGCGTGCAGCACCGAGCGTGCAAAGCAGGTGTGCACGCTGCGGCGGGTGTGCATTGCAGTGTGTGTGCAGCACCGGGCGTGCAACGCGGGTGTGCACGCCGCGGCGGGCGTGCAAAGCAGGTGTGCACACTGCAGCCGTGCACGCGTCGCGCCCCTGCATGCGGTGCAGCTCGTGCAATGCAGCGTGCCTGCTGCTGCGCGCCCGTGGGTGCCCTGTGCGTGTCCACGGACACCCGTGGGTGCCCCTGGGTGCCCGTGCACACCCCGTGCATGCCCGTGGACACCCCTGGGTGCCCGTGGATGCCTGTGGGTGCAGGTGGGTACCCGTGGGTGCCCATGGACACCCCTGGTGCGGATGGGTGCCCATGGGTGCCCATGGATGCCCGTGGGTGCAGGTGGGTGCCCGTGGATGCCCGTGGGTGCCCATGGACACCCCTGGGTGCCTGCACACGCCCCGTGCATGCCTGTGGGTGCACTTGGGTGCCCGTGGAGGCCCGTGGGTGCAGGTGGGTGCCTGTGGATGCCCGTGGGTGCCCATGCACACCCCATGCACGCCCATGGACACCCCTGGGTGCCCGTGGACACCCCTGGGTGCAGTTGGGTGCCCATGGACGCCCCGTGCACGCCCCATGCACGCCCGTGGACACCCCTGGGCGCGGGTGGGTGCCCGTGGGTGCCCATGGACGCCCGTGGGTGCCCATGCACATCCCGTGCATGCCCATGGACACCCCTGGGTGCCCGTGGATGCCCCGTGCACGCCCCATGCACGCCCGCGGATGCCCCTGGGTGCAGATGGGTGCCCGTGGATGCCCGTGGGTGCGGGTGGGTGCCCGTGGACACCCCTGGGTGCCTGTGCACATCCCGTGCATGCCCATGGACACCCCTGGGTGCCTGTGGATGCCCGTGGACGCCCCGTGCACGCCCCATGCACGCCCGTGGACACCCCTGGGTGCGGATGGGTGCCCGTGCATGCCCGTGGGTGCCCGTGCACGCCCCGCAGACACCTACGGACGCCCCTGGGTGCAGGTGGGTGCCCATGGATGCCCGTGGACGCCCCATGCACGCCCGTGGACGCCCCTGGGTGCGGATGGGTGCCCGCGGACGCCCGTGGGTGCCCGTGCACGCCCCGCAGACACCTACGGACGCCCCTGGGTGCAGTTGGGTGCCCATGGATGCCCGTGGACGCCCCATGCACGCCCGTGGACACCCCTGGGCGCGGGTGGGTGCCCGTGGAGGCCCGTGGGTGCCCGTGCACACCCCATGCACGCCTGTGGACACCCCTGGGTGCCTGTGGATGCCCGTGGACGCCCCGTGCACGCCCCATGGACGCCCCGTGGACACCCCTGGGCGCGGGTGGGTGCCCGTGGGTGCCCATGGAGGCCCGTGGGTGCCCGTGCACGTCCCGTGCATGCCCGTGGACACCCCTGGGTGCAGTTGGGTGCCCATGGATGCCCCGTGCACGCCCCATGCACGCCCGTGCACACCCCTGGGTGCCCGTGGATGCCTGTGGGTGCAGGTGGGTGCCCGTGGACACCCCTGGGTGCCCGTGCACACCCCGTGCATGCCCGTGGACACCCCTGGGTGCCCGTGGATGCCCGTGGGTGCAGGTGGGTGCCCGTGGACACCCCTGGGTGCCCGTGGATGCCCGTGGGTGCAGGTGGGCGCCCATGGACACCCCTGGGTGCCTGTGCACATCCCGTGCACGCCCGTGGACACCCCTGGGTGCGGATGGGTGCCCGCGGACGCCCGTGGGTGCCCGTGGACGCCCCGTGCACGCCCCATGCACGCCCGCGGACACCCCTGGGCGCGGGTGGGCACCCGTGGGTGCCGGGGGCGCCTACCAGGAGGGCGGCGTAGCGGCGGGTGCAGACGGCGCGGTGCAGGGCGGTGGCCCCGTCGCGGGCGCGGAAGTCGAGGTGGGCCCCCCCCAGGCACAGCAGCCGGATGATCTCCACCTCGGCGGGGCCGTCGCGCTGCGCCGCCAGCGTCAGCGGCGTCTCTGCGCCCAGCGCGTCACCCCCCGCCCCGGCGCCCGCCGGCCACGCCGGGGACACCGGGGACACCGGGGACAGCGGGGACACCGGGCACGGCGGGCGTGGCGGGGACGTCGGGGACACCGGGGACAGCGGGGACACTGGGCACGGTGGGGACGTCGGGCATGGCGGGGACGCCGGGGACACCGGGGACACCGGGCACGGTGGGGACAGTGGGGACGGCAGGGACACTGGGGACATCAGGGACACCGGGCACGGCAGGGACGTCGGGCATGGCGGGGACGCCGGGGACACCGGGCACGGTGGGGACACCGGGGACGCTGGGGACACCGGGCATGGCGGGGACGTCGGGCATGGTGGGGACACCGGGGACACCGGGCACGGTGGGGACAGTGGGGACGGCAGGGACACTGGGGACATCAGGGACACCGGGCATGGCAGGGACATCGGGCATGGCGGGGACACCGGGCACAGCGGGGACACTGGGGATATCGAGGACACCGGGCACGGTGGGGACAGTGGGGACGGCAGGGACACTGGGGACATCAGGGACACCGGGCACGGCAGGGACGTCGGGCATGGCGGGGACGTCGGGCATGGTGGGGACACCGGGGACAGCGGGGACGTCGGGCACGGCGGGGACGTCGGGCATGGCGGGGACGCCGGGGACGCCGGGCATGGTGGGGACACCGGGGACGCCGGGGACAGCGGGCATGGTGGGGACGTCGGGCACAGCGGGGACACCGGGCACAGCAGGGACATCAGGCATGGAGGGGACACCGGGGACACCGGGCATGGCAGGGACACCGGGGACGCTGGGGACACCGGGCATGGCGGGGACGTCGGGCACAGCGGGGACACCAGGCACAGCGGGGACAGCGGGGACAGCGGGGACACTGGGGATATCGGGGACACCAGGCACGGTGGGGACAGTGGGGACGGCAGGGACACTGGGGACATCAGGGACACCGGGCACGGCAGGGACGTCGGGCATGGCGGGGACACCGGGCATGGTGGGGACACTGGGGACGCCGGGGACACCGGGCATGGCGGGGACGCCGGGGACACCGGGCATGGTGGGGACACCGGGGACGCCGGGGACACCGGGCATGGCGGGGACGTCGGGCACAGCGGGGACACTGGGCACAGCAGGGACGTCGGGCACGGCGGGGACGTCGGGCATGGCGGGGATGCCGGGGACACCGGGCTTGGTGGGGACACCAGGGACGCCGGGGACACCGGGCATGGCAGGGACAGTGGGGACGGCAGGGACACTGGGGACATCAGGGACACCGGGCATGGCAGGGACGTCGGGCACGGCAGGGACGTCGGGCATGGCGGGGACGCCGGGGACACCGGGCACGGTGGGGACACCGGGGACGCTGGGGACACCGGGCATGGCGGGGACGTCGGGCATGGTGGGGACACCGGGGACACCGGGCACGGTGGGGACAGTGGGGACGGCAGGGACACTGGGGACATCAGGGACACCGGGCATGGCAGGGACATCGGGCATGGCGGGGACGCCGGGCACAGCGGGGACACTGGGGATATCGAGGACACCGGGCACGGTGGGGACAGTGGGGACGGCAGGGACACTGGGGACATCAGGGACACCGGGCACGGCAGGGACGTCGGGCATGGCGGGGACGTCGGGCATGGTGGGGACACCGGGGACAGCGGTGACGTCGGGCACGGCGGGGACGTCGGGCATGGCGGGGACGCCGGGGACGCCGGGCATGGTGGGGACACCGGGGACGCCGGGGACAGCGGGCATGGTGGGGACGTCGGGCACAGCGGGGACACCGGGCACAGCAGGGACATCAGGCATGGAGGGGACACCGGGGACACCGGGCATGGCAGGGACACCGGGGACGCTGGGGACACCGGGCATGGCGGGGACGTCGGGCACAGCGGGGACACCGGGCACAGCGGGGACAGCGGGGACAGCGGGGACACTGGGGATATCGGGGACACCGGGCATGGTGGGGACAGTGGGGACGGCAGGGACAGTGGGGACATCAGGGACACCGGGCATGGCAGGGACGTCGGGCATGGCGGGGACATCGGGGCAGCGGGGACACTGGGCACGCCAGGGACACCGGGGACACCGGGCACGGTGGGGACATCGGGCACGGTGGGGACATCGGGCATGGCGGGGACATCGTGGCTGCGGGGACACTGGGCACGCCGGGGACACTGGGGACACCAGGGACACTGGGCATGGCGGGGACGCCAGCCACACGAGGGACACCGGGGACACGGGGCACGGCGGGGACACCAGGGATGTTGGGGATGTTGGGGACACCGAGCACATCAGGCATGCTGGGGACACCAGGGATGCCAGGCACAGCGGGGACACCGGGGACATTGGGGACACCGGGCACGTCGGGGACGTTGCGGACACCGGGCACGGCGGGGACACCGGGCACAGTGGGGACATCGGGGACGTTGGGGACACCGGGGACGTCAGGGATGTTGGGGACGCCAGGCACGGCGGGGACATCAGGGACATCGGGGATGGCAGGGGCACCGGGGACACCCGGGATTCCGGGGACATCGGGGATGCCGGGCACGGCGGGGATGCTGGGGACAGCGGGGACACCAGGGATGCCACGGCAGCAGGGACATCAGGGACATCAGGGATGTCAGGGACGCCGGGCACGGCAGGGACACTGGGGACATCAGGGATGTCGGGCACAGCGGGGAGGCTGGGCACGGTGGGGACGTCGGGAACATTGGGGACGTCAGGGCAACAGGGACACTGGGGACGTCAGGGCAGCCGGGCACGCCAGCAACACTGGGGATGCCGAGGACATCGGGGACATCGGGGCAGCAGGGACACCAGGCACGTCGGGGACGCCGGGGCAGCGGGGACGTCAGGGACATTGGGCAGCCAGGGACACTCGGGGACATCAGGGCAGCTGGGGACACTTGGGGACAGCCGGGAGGTCGGGGCAGCTGGGGACACTCGGGGACATCAGGGCAGTTGGGGACACTTGGGGACGTTGGGACACCCGGGTGCTGGGGCCATCAGGGCACATTGTGGGGGCGTCACGGGGGACACAGGGGCATCCCCAAAGGGCAGGGGACATGGCAGTGGGGTCACCAGGGGCAGGGGGACATTGCCGGTGGGTCACGGGGGACACAGGGACATCCCTAAGGGGCAGGGGACATCTCCAGGGGGCAAAGGGACATCCTCGAGGGGCAGGGGATGTCCCCAAGGGGCAGGGGAACATGGTGGGGACACAGTGGGGATGTCCCCAAGGGGTGGGGAGGTCCCCAAGGGGCAGGGGACATCCCTGGGGGGCAGGAGAACACGGTGGGGCCGTGGTGGGGACGTCCCCACGGGGCAGGGGACCCGGTGGGGATGTCCCCAAGGGGCAGGGGACCCAGTGGGGATGTCCCTGGGGGGCATGGGACCCAGTGGGGACATCCCCGAGGGGCAGGGGACATCCCTGGGGGGCAGGAGAACACGGTGGGGCCGTGGTGGGGACGTCCCCACGGGGCAGGGGCTGCGGTAGGGACGTCCCCACGGGGCAGGGGCCACAGTAGGGACGTCCCCACGGGGCAGGGGACCCGGGGGGGCCGCGGGGGGGACGGGGGGGGCCCCGGGGGGGCGGCGCTCACCGCCGGAGTCGGAGTCGTGGTAGTTGGGGTCGAGGCCGCGCTCGAGCAGCCGTGCCACCTTCTCGGCCGAGCCGTGCTGCACGTAGTCCAGGAACTTGCGCAGCCCCGTCTGGGGACGCGGGGACACCGGCGCGTGGGCACGGGGACGCGGGGGGGGACACGGGGACGCCGGGGGACACGGGGGAATGGGTGCGGACGGGGGACGCTGGGGACACCGGGGCACATGGCATGGGGCACGGAGGGACAGGGACACGGGGACAGGGGACGCCGTGGGGCACAGGGACACGGGGCACCGTGGGGCGCGAGGACGTGGGGACACCGTGGGGTGAGGGGACATGGGGACCCGGGGATGCTGTGGGTCACGGGGACGTGGGGATGCCGTGGGGCACAGGGACATGGGGACACCGTGGGGTGAGGGGACATGGGGACCCGGGGATGCTGTGGGTCAGGGGGACGTGGGGATGCCGTGGGGCACAGGGACACGGGGGCACGGGGATGTGGGGACACCGTGGGGTGAGGGGACATGGGGACCCGGGGATGCTGTGGGTCACGGGGACGTGGGGATGCCGTGGGGCACAGGGACATGGGGACGTGGGGACACCATGGGGCACGGGGACATGGGGACAGGGGGACGCCATGGGGCGCAGGGACATGGGGACACCGTGGGGACACCGTGGGGTGAGGGGACATGGGGACACGGGGACGCCATGGGGCGCAGGGACACGGGGACACCGTGGGGCGCGGGGACATGGGGCCACCAGGGACATGGAGGGACTTGGAGGGACACGGGCCGATGGGACGGGCTGGGGGGCAGGAGCAGGTGGGGGCGTGGCCAGGGGGCGTGGCCAGGCGGTGGGGGCGTGGCCAGGGCGGGGGGCAGGGCCGGGGCGGGCCCACCTTGGTGTGGAGCTTGGCCAGCTGCTTCTCGTCCAGGTTGGTCTGTTTGTAGACCCGGGTCTTGTACCGGAACTGGGGGAGGGGCCGCGTTAGCCACGCCCCCTCCCTGGCCACGCCCATTCCCTGGCCACGCCCCCCCACCCACTGCACAAGGCCCCTTCCCCGGACCTGCCCATCCAGGCCACGCCCCCTCTAAGCCCCACCCATCTAAGCCCCACCTCCTCAAGCCCACCCCCCTTTGACCCCACCCCTTCAAGCCCCACCCACCCCGAGGTAGGGCACGCCCAATCAAAGCGCGCAATCGCATGGGGGAGGGGTGTGCCAAGCCCCGCCCCCTCAGCCCTATTCCTTTAGCCCCGCCCCCTCGTTTAGCCCCGCCCACCTCGAGGTAGGGCGCTGCCCAGTGGAAGCTCTGGGAGCAGCGGGGGGCCCCGCCTCCCCTCCAAACCCCGCCCCCTCAGGGCACACACTTCCTGGGCCATGCCCCCTCCCCGGGCCACGCCCACCTCGAGGTAGGGCACGCCCTAGTCAAAGTTGCATGGGGGGAACCCCTCCCCTTCTAGGCCCCGTCCCCAGGGCACGCCCCCTCCTGGGCCACGCCCACTGCTTGGCCACGCCCTCTCTGTTGGCCCCGCCCACCTCGAGGTAGGGCACGCCCTGGTCGAAGCTCTGCGGGTAGTCGTGCAGGGGGAGGGAGGAGCCCCTCCCCTCCCAGGCCCCGCCCCTCCTAGGCCCCGCCCACCACGAGGCCCCGCCCCGTGAGGCCCCGCCCACCTCGAGGTAGGGCACGCCCTGGTCGAAGCTCTGCGGGTAGTCGCGCAGGGGGAGGGAGAAGCCCCTCCCCTCCCAGGCCCCGCCCCCTGTGAGGCCCCGCCCACCCCGAGGCCCCGCCCCCTGCGAAGCCCCGCCCCGTGAGGCCCCGCCCACCTCGAGGTAGGGCACGCCCTGGTCGAAGCTCTGCGGGTAGTCGTGCGGGGGGGGGGGAGAAGCCCCTCCCCTCCCAGGCCCCGCCCCCTGTGAGGCCCCGCCCACCCAGAGGCCCCGCCCCCTGCGAAGCCCCGCCCCTGCCTTGGCCCCGCCCACCTCGAGGTAGGGCACGCCCTGGTCGAAGCTCTGCGGGTAGTCGTGCAGGGGGAGGGAGGAGCCCCTCCCCTCCCAGGCCCCGCCCCTCCTAGGCCCTGCCCACCCCGAGGCCCCGCCCCTCCTTTGGCCCCGCCCACCTCGAGGTAGGGCACGCCCTGGTCGAAGCTCTGCGGGTAGTCGTGCAGGGGGAGGGAGAAGCCCCTCCCCTCCCAGGCCCCGCCCCCTCCCAGGCCCCGCCCCCTGAGAAGCCCCGCCCCCTGCCTTGGCCCCGCCCACCTCGAGGTAGGGCACGCCCTGGTCGAAGCTCTGCGGGTAGTCGTGCAGGGGAGGGAGGAGCCCCTCCCCTCCCAGGCCCCGCCCCCTGTGAGGCCCCGCCCCCTGTGAGGCCCCGCCCCCTGCCTTGGCCCCGCCCCCTGCCTTGGCCCCGCCCACCTCGAGGTAGGGCACGCCCTGGTCGAAGCTCTGCGGGTAGTCGCGCAGCGGGCGCTCCTCGTCGAGGAACTTGGCGTCGCGGCCGGCGGCGGCCGGCTGGAAGAGGCCGTAGTTGAGCACGTCCTGGAGGCCCTCGGTGAGGGTGCAGAGCACCTGCTGCTTGGCCGCCCACACCGCCGCCCCCGGGTCGAAGCGCAGGCACTTCTGCGGGGGGGGGACGCGCAAAATCAGCCCCTGAACGGCCCCCCCAAACACCCCGAACACCCCCGGGTCGAGGGGACGCAAAATCAGCCCCTGACAGCCCCCCCCCAAACACCCCAAACCTCCCCGGGTCGAAGCGCAGGCACTTCTGCGGGGGGGGGACACGCAAAATCAGCCCCTAAACGGCCCCCCCAAACACCCCGATCCTCCCCGTGTCAAAGCGCAGGCACTTCTGCAGGGGGGGGACACGCAAAATCAGCCCCAAAACGGCCCCCCCCAGCGTCCCTGAAACCCCCCGGGACCCCCCGCAGGGACTTCTGGGGTGGGGACACCAAAAATCAGCCCCCCAAATGGCCCCCCAGATCCCCCCCAGCCCCCCGGGGTCGAAGCGCAGGCACTTCTGCGGGGGGGGGGGACACGCAAAATCAGCCCCTAAACGGCCCCCCCGAACACCTCGAACACCCCCGGGTCGAGGGGACGCAAAATCAGCCCCTGACGGCCCCCCCAAACACCCCGAACACCCCCGGGTCGAGGGGACACAAAATCAGCCCCTAAACGGCCCCCCCAAACACCCCGATCCTCCCCGTGTCAAAGCGCAGGCACTTCTGCAGGGGGGGGACACGCAAAATCAGCCCCAAAGCAGCCCCCCCAAACACCCCGAACACCCCCGGGTCAAAGCGCAGGCACTTCTGCAGGGGGGGGGAACGCAAAATCAGCCCCTAAACGGCCCCCCCAAACACCCCGAACACCCCCGGGTCAAAGCGCAGGCACTTCTGCAGGGGGGGGGACGCAAAAATCAGCCCCTAAACAGCCCCCCCAAACACCCCGAACCTCCCCGGGTCGAGGGGACGCAAAATCAGCCCCTGACGGCCCCCCCCCAAACACCCCAATCCTCCCCGTGTCAAAGCGCAGGCACTTCTGGGGGGGGGGGGATGCAAAATCAGCCCCTAAACGGCCCCCCCAAACACCCCGAACACCCCCGGGTCGAAGCGCAGGCACTTCTGCAGGGGGGGGACGCCGGAAATCAGCCCCAAAACAGCCCCCCCCCAGCGTCCCTGAAACCCCCCGGGACCCCCCGCAGGGACTTCTGGGGTGGGGACACCAAAAATCAGCCCCCCAAATGGCCCCCCCAGATCCCCCCCGAGCCCCCCGGGGTCGAAGCGCAGGCACTTCTGGGGGGGAAATGTGAGAAATCAGCCCCAAACGCCCCCCCCCCCCCGTCCCTGTGGGCGCTCCTGGGGGGAAAACAGGCTAAATCAGCCCAAAATGGCCCCCCTGACCCCCGCCCCGAGTCCCCAGAGCTGCCACGGGCACTTCTGGGGGGGGAATGGGAAAAATCTGCCAAAAATTTCCCCCCCCCACCCCCCCGAATCCCCCCCAGCATCCTCGCAGGCATTTTGGGGGGAAAACAGGCAAAATCAGCCCAAAACGCGCCGGTTTGGGGTCTCCCCGCCCCCCATTTGGGGGTTTCCCGCCTTTTTTGAGGGGGTTCCCCCACTTCGGTCCGGCCCATATTCTGGTCCCCCATGTGGTTTGGTCCATCCCCTGTTTTGGTCCCCCCCCAAACCCTTCCCCCCATATTTTGGGCCCCTAATACTTTGTCCCCCCCCTTTTAAGGTGTCCCCCCCCATAATTTGGGGTCCCTTCCCCCTATTTTATCCCCCCCCCATATTTTGGGGTTGCCATGTTTTGGTCCGCCCCATTTTTCGGTCCCCCCATGTAATTTGGTCCATCCCATATTCCAGCCCCACCCCCAAATTCTCCCCCCTGACACCTTGGTCCCCCCATATTTTGCCCCCCCCCAATTTCATGGTGCCACCCAGATTTCGGGGTCCCCCCCCCTTATTTCGGGGTCACCATATTTCAATCCGCCCCATATTTCAGTCCCGCACATATTTAGGTCCCCCCATGCTTTGGTTCCCCCATATTTTGGTCCCCGCCACCCCCAGTTTTCGAGGTTTCCCCCCCCAATTTTGGGTACCCCTCCCACATTTCTTGCCCCTCCCCCAATTTTGAGATTCATCTCCCCATTTTTCCGTTTTCCGCCCATGATTTTTGGTCCCACTCCACTTTTTGGGGGTCCCCTCCCAGATGTTGGTGTCCCCCCCCCCAAGATTTGGGGATTTCTCCCTCCCATTTTGGGGTCCCCACCCCCCCACGTTAGGGATCCCCCACCCTGGGCCGCCATTTTGGGGGTCTCCCCCCCAATTTCAGGATTTCCCCCCCATTTCTCAGGATTTCCCCCCAATTTTGGGTCCTCCCCCCATTTCTTAGGTACCTCCGCCATTTTGCCCCCCCCATTTTTGGGGTCCCCCCCCAAATTTTGGCATTCTCCCCCCATTTTTCCACTTTTCCTCCCCATTTCTCAGGATTTCCCCCCAGTTCCGTCCCCCCCCCCATTTCTTGGGCCTCCCCCCAATTTTGGCCCCCCCCCCATTTGGGTCACTTCCCCTCCCTCCAGATTTTGACATTCTCCCCCTCATTTTCCCATTTTCCCTCCCCATTTCTTAGGATTTCCCGCCAGTTTTGGGGCCCCCCCGGGGCTTCTGTCCCCCCCCCCATTTTCAGGGTCCCCCCCCCATTTTCGGGCCCCCCCCTGCTCACCGTCTGGTGCAGGTCGGGGATGCCGATGCGGAAGACCATCATGCTGAAGTGGCCGTCGTCGGGGGCCGGGGGGCCGCGGGGGCCGGCGCGGGGCCGGGGGGGGCCGGGGTTAGCGCCGGGGGGGCCCTCGCGGGAGCTGCCCGAGTCCGAGTCGCCCTCGGGCCCCTCCGAGGCCCGGCCCTCCTCCTCCTCGCTCGAGGCCGGCGTGCGCGGCATGCTCCCGGGGGCCGCCCGCCGCCGCCACCATCACACGCCTGCCGGCACACGCCGCGTCACGGGCAGCTCGCACACGCGTGTGCGCGACGGGGCGTGCCTGCACACGCGCGGCCACGCCGCAGCCGTGCACGGCGTAAGCGTGCGAGGCAGCATGGCGCAGGTCCCCGACCACCCACACGCCACCCACATGCTTGCACACGCGTGCACACGCGTGCACATGCTTGCACACGCCTGGCCATGCTGCCCCCTTGCACGGCGTAGGCGTGCGGGACAGCGTGGCAGAGGTCCCTGAGCACCCACACGCCACCCACACGCGTGCACATGCCTGGGCGTGCATGCACACGCGTGCACGCGCTGAAGCCTTGCACGGCGTAGGCGTGTGGGGCAGCACAGCGGAGGTCCCAGAGCACCCAGACAGTACCCACATGCCACCCACATGCTTGCACACGGCTGGGTGTGCATGCACACGCGTGGCCACGCTGCACCCTTGCATGGCATAAGCGTGTGGAACAGCGTGGTAGAGGTCCCTGAGCACCCACACGCCACCCACACGCGTGTGCAAGACTGGCTGTGCATGCACACGCGTGGCCACGCTGCACCCTTGCACGGCGTAAGCGTGCGGGGCAGCAAGACAGAGGTCCCTGAGCACCCACACGCCACCCACATGCTCGCACACACGTGTGCACAACTGGGCGTGCATGCACACGCGTGGCCACGCTGCAGCCTTGCACGGCGTAGGTGTGCGGGGCAGCACGGTGGAGGGCCCTGAGCACCCACACGCTTGCACACGCGTGCACCTATCTGTGGCACATGGTGCTCCCCACGCACACGCATGTGCACCCTGGAGCACACGCTTTTTGCCCTCCCAGCTGTACACGGCCCCGTCGCGCACACGCCTGGACGCAGGGCTGGCACACGCGTGTGCACGGCTGCTCACAGCGCTGCACGGCCGCACACGGAAACGCCACGTGCACGGACACCCGGAGCCGCCCTGCGCACACGCGTGTGCACAACCCTCTGCCTCCCGCCGTGCACGCCCCGCCACCGCCCAGGCCCGGCGCACACGCGTGTGCAATCGCTCGCCCCCCCCCGCGGCACCCGGCGCCGGCTAATTTTGGCGGCGGGGCGGGGCGGGAAGTGGGGCAGCTCCCGGGGGCCGCGGCCGGACCCAGATCGGCGCCGTGACTTTGCGGGCCCTTGGCCCAGTTGCGGCGGCGCCGGCGGGCAGGTGTGCGAGCGAGCGTGCGAGCGGGCGTGCGAGGAGGCGGGTGCCAGGCAGCGGGGGCCTGCATGGAGTGCGAACGCCAGGGAGAGCGTGCGTGCAAGGAGGCGCGTGCACGAGGGAGCGTGTGCGTGCACGGGGTGCAAAGGCGAGGGAGCGTGTGCGTGCAAGGAGGTGTGTGCACAACGAAGCGTGTGCGTGCAAGGAGGTGTGTGCACGAGGGAGTGTGTGCGTGCAAGGAGGTGCGTGCACAAAGCATGTGTGTGTGCGCGCGCAGAGTGCAATCGCAAGGGAGCGTGTGTACAAGCGTGCACGCGAGGAGGTGCACACGTGAGGGAGCGTGTGCGTGCAAGGAAGTGCACGCACAAGGGAGCGTAGGCGTGCACGTGTGAGGGAACATGGGCGTGCAAAGGGGGTGCAAACATGAGGGAGCGCGTGTGTGCACAGGGTGCGAAGACGAGGGAGTGTGCGCGTTCACAGAGGTGCACACGCGAGGGAGTGTGTGTGTGCAAGGAGGTGCACACGCGAGGGAAGCTGTGCTTGCACAGGGAGTGCACACACGAGAGAGCGTGTGCATGCAAAGTGGTGCACACGCGAGGGAACGTGTGCGTGCAAGGAAGATGCACACGCAGGGGAGCCTGTGCGCGTGCCAGGCGTTGCACACGTGGGAAAGCACACGCACACGCTCACGGGGAAAGGCACGCGTGAGGAAGCGTGTGGAGGGACGGCAGCCAGCGCACGTACGAGGAGCGTGTGCACACACGCGTGAGCACGCACACGGCTCCGTGCAGGCAGAAAGGCGCGTGCTTGCACACGCAATGAGGGAGCGCGTGCACGGGGCTGCACACGCAGGATCACGCCTGTGCGGACATACTCACACGGGTGCACACACGCATGTGCCTCAGGCTTTGCACACGCAGGGGGGTGTGTTTGCGTGCACGGAGCAATGGGAGTGGTGCGTGCACTGAGGTGCACACTCGCACAGCTCACACACGCCCCGTGCATGCCTGCACACACCTCGTGCACGCCCACGGAGCTCTCACGTGCTCTATACGTGTTCGCGCACACCCCGTGCGTGCTCGCACACACCCCATGCAGGCTTGCACATGCCCTGTGCACACAACAGGCACACTCACACATGCTGCGTGCACGCTCACGCAGCTCACCCCCGGCCCTTGCACGCCTGTGCCTGCCCTGTGCACGCTCTCAGCCCCTGTGCCTGCTCACACGCCCCGAGCACGCTCACACACGCCCCGTGCATGCTCACACACGCCCTGTGCACGCTCTCAGCCCCTGTGCACGCTCACACACGCCCCGTGCACGCTCACACACGCCCTGTGCATGCTCTCAGCCCCTGTGCCTGCTCACACACGCCCCGTGCACGCTCACACACGCCCTGTGCATGCTCTCAGCCCCTGTGCCTGCTCACACACGCCCCGTGCACGCTCACACACGCCCCGTGCACGCTCTCAGCCCCTGTGCACGCTCACACACGCCCTGTGCATGCTCACACACGCCCCGTGCACGCTCTCAGCCCCTGTGCACGCTCACACATGCCCCGTGCACGCTCACACAGCTCACACACTCCCCATGCACGCTCACACAGCTCGCACATGCCCTGTGCATGCTCACACATGCTCCGTGCGTGCTCTCAGCGCCCCGTGCATGCTCACACACGCCTCGTGCACGCTCACGCAGCTCACACATGCCTTGTGCATGCTCACACACGCCCTGTGCACGCTCACGCAGCTCACACACGCCCTGTACATGCTCGCACATGCTCCATGCATGCTCTCAGCGCCCCTGCACACTTGCAAAGCTTGCACACGCCCCGTGCACGCTCGCACAGCTCATACACGCCCCGTGCACGCTCACACATGCTCCGTGCACGCTCTCAGCCCCCGTGCACGCTCACACAGCTTGCACATGCCTTGTGCCTGCTCACACATGCCTCGTGCATGCTTGCACACGCCTCGTGCACGCTCGCCCAGCCCTGTGCACACTCCCATGGCTTGCAGACGCCTCGTGCACGCTCGGCCAGCCCCGTGCACACTCGCACGGCTCGCACACGCCTCGTGCACGCTTGGCCAGCCCCATGCACGCTGCCACGGCTCGCACACGCCTTGTGCACGCTCGGCCAGCCCCATGCACGCTGCCACAGCTCGCACACGCCTCGTGCCCGCTCGGCCAGCCCCGTGCACGCTCGCACGCGCCTCGTGCACGCTCGCAGCCGCCCCCCGCGCCCGCGTGCGCCCGGCAGCGGGAATCAAAGCGGCTGCTAAGAATAGCCAGGCTGGCGCAGCCGCCGCGGGGGGGGAAGGAGGGGGGGAGGGAGAGGGAGGGAGGCGGGGGGGGGAGATGGAGGGCTGGGGGAGATGGAGGGATGGGGGAGATGGAGGGATGCAAGGCCGGAGGGAGGGGGCCGGAGAGGCGCGAGGATGGAAGCGGGGACGGAGGGATGGAGGAACGCGAGGATGGAGGGATGGGGACAGCGGGGGACAGAGGAGCACGAGGATGGAGGGATGGGGACAGAGGGGGATGGAGGGGTGGCAGGACGGAGGGATGGGGACCGAGAGGCAGACGGAGGGGTACAAGGATGGACAGATGGGGATGGAGGGGGACAGAGGGGTGGCAGGATGGAGGGATGGGCACAGGGGTGGACGGAGGAGCACGAGGATGGAGGGATGGGGACAGAGGGGGGTGGAGGAGAGCAGGGATGGAGGGATGGGGACAGGGATGGAGGGATGGGGACAAGGGAGGACAGAGAAATGGGGACAGGGCAGATGGAGGAGCATGAGGATGGAGAGATGGGGACAGAGGGCTGGGGACAGGGCGGATGGAGGGATGGGGACAGGGCAGATGAAGGAGTGCAGGGATGGAGGGATGAGGACAGGGATGGAGGCATGGGGACAAGGGAGGACAGAGGAATGGGGACAGGACAGATGGAGGAGCACAAGGATGGAGGGATGGGGACGGGGTGGGCGGAGGGGTGCAGGGATGGAGGGATGGGCACAGGGTGGACAGAGGAGTGCAGGGACAGAGGGATGGGGACAAGGGAGGACAGAAGAATGGGGACAGGGCAGATGGAGGGGCGCGGGGATGGAGGGACAGGGAAAAGGGAGGAGAGAGGGATAGGGACAAGGTGGACAGAGGGACGGGGAC
Source organism: Dromaius novaehollandiae (assembly GCF_036370855.1). Taxonomy (NCBI): domain Eukaryota; kingdom Metazoa; phylum Chordata; class Aves; order Casuariiformes; family Dromaiidae; genus Dromaius; species Dromaius novaehollandiae. Next base: position 155,199 of record NC_088129.1, on the reverse strand, counting down.
AGGGACAGAGGGATGGGGACAGGGTGGACAGAGGAGTGCGAGGATGGAGGGATGGGGACAGGGATGGAGGAGTGCAGGGATGGAGGGATGGGCGCAGGGCGGATGGAGGGATGGGGACAGGGATGGAGGAGTGCAGGGATGGAGGGATGGGCGCAGGGCGGATGGAGGGATGGGCGCAGGGATGGAGGAGTGCAGGGATGGAGGGATGGGCGCAGGGCGGATGGAGGGATGGGGACAGGGATGGAGGAGTGCAGGGATGGAGGGATGGGCGCAGGGCGGATGGAGGGATGGGGACAGGGATGGAGGAGTGCAGGGATGGAGGGATGGGCGCAGGGCGGATGGAGGGATGGGCGCAGGGATGGAGGAGTGCAGGGATGGAGGGATGGGCGCAGGGCGGATGGAGGGATGGGCGCAGGGCGGCCGGAGGAGCGAGGGCCCCGCGGCCGGGCGGGCGCCACGTCCCGGCCCCACGTGCGAGGCGGCAGCAGCAGCAGCACCCGACACCCGCGTGTGCAAGGCCCCGGCCCCCCCCAGCCCCCCCCCCCGTGCAACACAGCCGTGCAAACGCCCCCCCGGGACAGACGGACGCACACACGTGTGCGGGGGGGGCGGCGCACACGTGTGCCCAGCGCACGTGTGCCCGGCGCACGTGTGTCCGCCAGCCGCCCGTTGCACGAGCGCCCACGCACGTCCCCCCCCCGCGGCATTGCACGAGGCCCCCGTTTGCAACCCCCCCACACACACACACTGGTCCTTGCACACTCGCACGGCGCCCTGGTGCGTCGCACGCCGGCGGGGCCCTCGCACACCCGCTGCCACCTCGCACATGGCCGCTGCACCAACCGCCCGGTGCTTTGCACAATTGCCCCCCCCCGCCTTGCACACATCACCCGGGGCGGTGCACAATTGCCCCCCCCCTTTTGCACAGACCCCCCGGGTGCATTGCACGATTGCACCCCCCCCGCACAAATCACCTTGTGCTTTGCACCCGCCTTGCACAGACCCCCGGGTGCATTGCACACTTGCACCCCGCCTTGCACAGATCACTTGTGCATTGCACAATTACCCCCCCCTTGCACAGGCCCCCCCCGGGCGCATTGCACAATTGCACCTGCTTTGCACAGACGCCCGGGTGCCTTGCACGCCCGCACCCCGCCTTGCACGGACAGCCGGGTGCTTTGCACAACTGCACCCGCCTTGCACAGATCACTTGTGCATTGCACAATTGCCCCCCCCTTGCACGGACCCCCGGGTGCATTGCACAGTTGCCCCCCCCCTTGCACAGATCACCTTGTGCATTGCACGATTGCACCCGCCTTGCACCGATGCCCCCGGGCATTGCACGACTGCCCCCCCCCTTTGCACTGCCTCCCCCCGGGCCTTGCACGCCCCTCCCCGGTGCACGCGCCCCCCCCCCACGCTGCACGGCCCCCCCCTCCCCCCGCCTTGCACCGACACCCCCCCCGGTGCATCGCCCGGCCCCGTTACACTGCCGCCCCCCCCGGGGCCTTGCACGCGCCCGGTGCACGCCCGCCCCGGTGCATTGCACGCGCCCGTTGCACACCCCGCCCCGGTGCATCGCCCGGCCCCGTTACACCGCTCCCCCCCGGGGCATTGCACGCCCCCGGTGCACGCCCGGCCCCGGTGCATTGCACGCCCATGCCCGGTGCATTGCACGCCCGTGCCCGGTGCATTGCACGCCCCCGGTGCACCGACCTCCCCCCGGTGCACGCCCGGCCTCGTTGCACGCCCTTCCCCGGGGCAGCGCCCGGCCCCGTTACACCGACCCCTCCCCGTGCTTTGCACGGCCCCCGTGCACGCCCGGCCCCGGTGCACCGATCCCCCCGGTGCCACGCACGGCCCCGGTACCCCGAGCCCTCCCCGGGGCATTGCACGGCTCCCCCCGGTGCAACGCCCGGCCCCGGTACCCCGAGCCCTCCCCGGGGCATTGCCCGGCCCCGGTAGCCCGAGCCCTCCCCGGGGCCCCCCCGGCCCGCCCGGGGCCCGCCCGGGGCCCGCCCGTACCTGCCGCCGGGGCCGGGCGCGGGGCCGGGGCCGGTGCGGAGCCCCCGGCGCGGCGCGGCGCGGCCGGTGCCACCCCCAGCGGCCGCCTCCGCCGAGCCGCCGCCCCCCGCGCCGCCGCCGCCGCCCCGCCCCCGCCGCGCCGCCGGCCCCGCCCCCGGCGACGCCCCGCCCCCCCGGACCGGGAACGCCCCGCCCCCCCCGGAGCGGCCCCGGCAACGCCCCGCCCCCCGCGGCGCACGGGCCCCGCCCCCGCGAAAGGCCCCGCCCCCAGGAACGCCCCGCCCCGCCGCAGGCCCCGCCCCCGGGGACGCCCCGCCCCCTCCCGCAGCGCCCCGGGGAACCTCCCCACGCCCCCAGCACAGGGACCGCCCCGCCCCCTCCGAGCCCATGCCACGCCCCACCTCCCCGGCTCCGCCCACCCGCGCCCCGCCCCTTGGCCCCGCCCCAAAGGCGCACAGCCCCGCCCCTGCGCCCCGCCCACGGGCACCACCCTCCTCGCCATCGCCCCGCCCCTCCCGCCACAGGCCCCGCCCACAGCCCCGCCCCTCCCGAGGCGCCCCGCCCCCTCCACCCCGCCCCACCCCTGCCGGCCCCGCCCCCATCCCCCCCACCATGCAGAGGTCAAAGGCCACCGGCGGGGGGGGGACACCCCCTTCCCCCCCACCAGGGGCCCAGGCGTCCCCTGCCCCCCCCCCCGGACTCCTGGGCCCCCACAGAGCAGACAGCAGGCAGCCTTTGGGGGGGGGGGGTTTATTCAGTGCTGGGGCAGCAGTGTTTGCCCCCCCCAGCTGCCCCCCACCCCAGGGCAGGAGCCGGCCCTCACCTGCCCCCCGCGCCCCCCCCGGCCCCGCTGCCCCCCCCCTGCCCCCCGGCGTCGGGCGCTCCGGACATCATGAGGAAGAGGACGATGGGGATGATGTACATCCACTGCGGGGAGAAAGGGGGGGTCAGGCCCATGCACGTGCCCCCCCCCGCCCCCCGAGCCGGCTGGGACCCCCCCCACGCTGGAAAAGGGGGTTCAGGGCTATGGGGGGGGGGTTGGGGGGGCCCCCGTGGGAGCTGGGGGCGGTTGGGGGGGCCAGAGGGGTTCGAGGGGCCCTAGGGGAGGGTTGGGGGGGATTGGGGGACTCGGGGGGGGGCTGGGGGGGCCCTGGAGCAGGGGCGGGGGGAGTCAGGGGGGCCAGGGGGGCTGGGGGGGGCCCAGGGTCAGTTTGGGGGGGCCCTAGAACAGAGTCGGGGGAGTTGGGGGGGCCCTAGAGCAGGGTTGGGGGGGGCTGGGGGTGGCTTTGGGGGGGCCCTGGAGCAGGGTCAGGGGGAGTCAGGGGGCCCGGGGGGGGGTTGGGGGGGGCCCCAGAGCAGGGCTGGGGGGCTGGGGGTGGGTTTGGGGGGGCTCAAGGACAGGGCTGGGGGCATTTGGGGGGCCCAGGGGGGTCAGAGGAGATTTGGCGGGGGTCCAGGGAGATTTGGGGGGGTCAGAGGGGATTGGGGGGGGGTCAGGGGGATTTGGGGGGGTCTAGGGAGATTTGGGGGGCTCAGTGGATTTGAGGGGGCCCAGTGGGGGTCTCAGAAGGCATTTAGGGGGGTCAGGAGGTATTTGAGGGGGTTCTGGGGGGTCTCAGAGAGGATTTGGGGGGGGTCCAGGGAGATTTGGGGGGCCCGGGGGGGATTTGGAAGGGCTCAGAAGGGACTTGGGGGGTCAGGGGGTGTGGGGGGGGGATCCGGGGGGACTTGGGGGGGTCCAGGGAGTATTTGGGGGGTCAGGGGGATTTGGGAGGTTCGGGGAGATTTGGGGGGCTCAGAGGGGACTTGGGGGGGGTCAGGGGGGACTTGGGGGCCTGAGGGGGATTTGGGGGGCTCAGAGGGGACTTGGGGGGCCCGGGGGACTAGGGGGGGTGAGGGGGATTTGGGGGGCTCAGAGGGGACTTGGGGGGGCTCAGAGGGGACTTGGGGGGCCCGGGGGGACTAGGGGGGGTCAGGGGGATTTGGGGGGCTCAGAGGGGACTTGGGGGCCTGAGGGGGATTTGGGGGGGCTCAGAGGGGACTTGGGGGGGCTCAGAGGGGACTTGGGGGCCTGAGGGGGATTTGGGGGGGCTAAGAGGGGACTTGGGGGGCCTGGGGGGACTAGGGGGGGCTCAGGGGGGACTGGGGGGCCTGAGGGGGACTTGGGGGCTGAGGGGGACTTGGGGGGGCTCAGAGGGGACCTGGGGGGCCCGGGAGGATTTGGGGGGGCCCGGGGGGGCCGTACGTATTTGGCGAAGAAGGACTTCTGCTCCTGGGGGTTCTTGGCGCGCTGCGCCTGCTCCTGCTCCAGGCGCTCGATGAAGGCGGCCGTCTCGGGGCTGCGGCGGAAACGGGGCGTCGGGGGGGGGCCCCGAACCCGGCACCCTCGAAATGGCCCCCCCCGGCACCGACGGGGCCCCCCCGAAAAGTGGGACCCCTGAAATGCCCCTCCCGGCACCGAGGGGGCCCCCAAAATGTGGGAATGCTGAAGCAGCCCCCCCCAGCATCAACGGGACCCCCCCTGAAAAGTGGGACCCCCAAAATGCCCCCCCATGGCACCAATGCAGCCCCCCAAAATGTCCCCAAATTGGGGCTCACATGGCCACCCCCAAAATGTCCCCCCCCTCCAAGCCATGTCCCCCCCCGGTCACTGTGTCCCCCCCCAAGGGTCGCTGTGCCCCATGTCCATCCCCAGGGCCATCACGTTTCCCCCCTCCATGTCCCCTTTGAGGGTCACTGTGTCCCTGTGTCCCCCCCCCAGGGCCATCACGTGCCCCCATGTCCCCCCGAGGGTCACCATGTCCCCCCCATGCCATGCCCCCCCGCCAGGGCCACCGCTTCCCCCCCAGGGCCACCACGTCCCCCTCATAGGGTCACCGCGGTCCCACCCACCGTGTCGCTGGGTGCCCCCCCTCTGTAGTGTCCCCGTGTCCCCCCCCCCCATGTCCCCAGGCGCCCTGCCAGGCACTCGAGACACGGAGGCGTTGAAGACCTCCATGCTGACGTCCTCCACCGCATCTCTCTGTCCCCGTCCCCCCCCCAGCGTTCCTGTGTCCCACTGTCCCCCCCGTGGAGCATCTGAGTCCCCCGTGTCCCCACAACGTCCCCCTGTGTCCCCAAGACACTCACGTAGCGGCCACCAAGGTGCTGAAGACCTCCATGTTGATGTTCTCCACCAGGTCCTCCCCGTATTGCCCCCATGTCCGCCCCACAGCGTCCCCATGTCCCCCCGTGTCCCCTCACGTCCCCAAAACACTCACACAGTGGCCACCAAGGTGCTGAAGACTCTACGTTGACGTTCTCCACCACGTCCTCCCCGTATTGCCCCCGTGTCCGCCCCACAGCGTCCCCATGTCCCCCCGTGTCCCCACAGGGTCCCCATGTCCCCACAGGTCCCCCTCTGTCCCTGGAGCACTCACACGGCGGTGGGCACGGGCTGACGCAGGGCCACCAAGGTGCTGAAGACCTCCACGGTGACATTCTCCACCACGTCCTCCCCGTATTGCCGTGTCCACTGCACAGCGTCCCCACGTCCCCCCGTGTCCCCACAGCGTCGCCATGTCCCCCCCGTGTCCCCAGGGCACTCACACGGCAGCAGACATGGGCTGACGCAGGGCCACCAAGGTGCTGAAGACCTCCACGGTGACGTTCTCCACCACATCCTCCCCGTATTGCTCCCAAGTCCACCCCGCAGCGTCCCCAAGTCCCCCCATGTCCCCCCGTGTCCCCAGGGCACTCACACGGCGGCGGGCACGGGCTGGCGCAGGGCCACGGAGGTGTTGAAGAGCTCCAGGTCGACGTCCTCCACCTCGGCGCCGCGGCAGGCGCCCGGCACGGCCACCACGGCCACGGCCACCACGTTGCCGGCCACGTCCACGTGCACCGTCAGCTGGTCCGAGAGGTGCGACTCCACCATGGCGCACTGCGGGGAGCCCGCGGGTGACGGGGGGCCGTCGGGGGACACGGGGGACAACTGGGGGGACACGGGGGGGGGGCCGCCCCACACTTACCGCCCGGACGAAGGAGGTGACGTACTCGGCGTCGCTCTCATCGCCGGGGCCCGGCGCCTTGCGGGGAACGCGCACCCGGTAGAGCCCGTCCCGGGCCGCCACGTCCTTGGAGAGGCGACAGCGTGAGCGCCCCGAAACCCCCCAAATCCACCCCAAAATCGTGTCCCCCCCCCCCCGAAAGGGCGGCGGACGCCGGGGCTCACCCGGAGCTTGTTGCGCTCCTCCTCGCTCAGCTGCTTCTGCGTCAGCGAGAGGCCGGGCTCGGCCGCGGGGCTCCAGGCCAGCGTCCCCCGCTTGCGGAAGCGGATGCTGTCGTCTGCGAGGGGCGGCGGGCGCGTCGGGAGGGGCTCGCCCGACGGGTGCCCCCCCCCCCCCGCAGCACCCCGGGGTGCCCCCCGGCTCACCCAGCTCGAAGGAGTGCTCCAGCGTCAGCGTGAGCCCGCAGGCCTCGGCGTCGCGGCCCTCGGCGGCCTTCGGGGAGAGGGGACGCGGTCAGGAGCGCCGCTCGGCGCTGGGGGGGGACCCGAGCGGCCGGGGGCCCCCACTGAGCCAGGGGGCCCAGGCGTCCGGGCCCTGGCGACACCCCCGGGCTGAGGGACCCAGGCGTCCGGGCCCCTAGAGCACCCCTGAGTCGGGAGGCCCAGGTGTCCGGGCCCTGGGGACACCCCCAGGCCACGGTACCCAGGCGTCTGGGCCCTTGGAGCACCCCCGAGCCGGGGGGCCCAGGTGTCCGGGCCCTTGGAGCACCCCCGGGACGGGGGGCCCAGGCGTTCGGGGCACCCCTGGGACAGGGGGCCCAGGCGTCCGGCCCCCAGGGACACCCCCAAGTGAGGGGGCCCAGGCGTCCGGGCCCCGGGGGCACCCCGATGCATATTAATAAGCCTAAGCACCACCCCCTCATGCATATGCATTAACACACCCCCATATTAACCAACCAGAGCCCTGCACTCCCTGCCCATCATGCATATTCATGAGCCAGACCGTGACTCCGCCCCTTCCCGTTTAACAAACCGGCGGGCGCCCTGCCTGCCCTCATGAATATTCATGAGCCGCAACGAGGCTTTCACCCCCCCTTTGGCCCACCATGAATATTAATGAGCTCCATTGTGACGCTGCCCAGTTCCGCATGAATATTAACTACATTCCACGAGGCCGCGCCCTCCGTCCTCATGAATATTAATGAGGTATCTCAGGCAGACCACGCCCCCTCATGAATATTAACGACCTCGTACATGCCAGCCCCCACCCTCCGTGAATATCAACGAGCCGGTATCTACCAGTCCCCGCCCCCTCGTGAATATTAATGAGGCGTCGCCCGTCGTTGCCCGCCCCTCATGAATATTAACGTAGTCTCGCGGGCAGGACCCGCCCCCCTCCATGAATATTAACGAGCCGCCTCAGGGTCGGGCCTGCTCCTCTCCTCCCCCCTCCTCCCCCGGCCCGTTCCCGAGCCGCCGCCACCGCCCCCGGTCGCCACCGCCCCCCGCCCCGGTCGCCGCCGCTCACCCGGAGCCCGAGGCCCCCCCGGCAGGTCCCGGCGCCGCCCGCAGCCGCCCGCAGCGACGGCACCAGCAGCGCCAGCAGCAGCGGCGGCACCAGCAGCAGCCGCGGCGGCGCCATGTTGGCGCGCGCGGGGCACGCCGGGACGCGGGCGGCCGCGCGCGCTTCCCGCCCAAACGGCCGCGCGCGGGCGGCGGCGCGGCGCCATCTTGAGCGACGCGGCGCCATCTTGGGCGCCGAGGCGGCGGCTCGCCCCATGCCCGGCGCCGGCTCTCCGGCGGCCCCGGGAGCTCCGCGAGCGGCCCCGGCGCGGCGGCCGGGCCCCCCGGGCCCCCATGTGCCGCCATGGGCGGGCTGGGGCGCTGCTTGGCGCGGGGCGAGTACGGGCGGCTGCGCGACTGCCCGCTCTTCGAGAGCGACTTCCTGCAGGTGAGGGGCCGACCCCCGCCCCCCCGCCGCCCCTGAGCTTTACCCCCTCCTTCCCCAGCTCCTGGTCCCCCCCAGCCCCCTTGATCCCTCTGCCACAGCCCCCCATCTGCTGCCCCACATCCCCCCCAGCCCCCTTGGTCCCTCTGCCAGAGCCCCCCAACCTCCTGCCCCACATCTCCTCCAGCCCCCTTGATGCTCTCCCCCAGAGCCCCCCACCCTCCTGCCCCACATCTGCTGTCCCCACTCCCATCCAGCCCCCCGATCCCCTCTGCCACATCCCCTCCGGCCCCCTTGATCCCCTCTGCCAGAGCCCCCCAACCTCCTGCCCCACATCTCCTCCAGCCCCCTTGATGCTCTCCCCCAGAGCCCCCCACCCTCCTGCCCCACATCTGCTGTCCCCACTCCCCTCCAGCCCCCCGATCCCCTCTGCCACAGCTCCCCATCCGCTGCCCCACATCCCCCCCAGCCCCCTTGATCCCCTCTGCCACAGCCCCCAACCCTCCTGCCCCACATCTCCTCCAGCCCCCTTGATGCTCTCCCCCAGAGCCCCCCACCCTCCTGCCCCACATCTGCTGTCCCCATTCCCCCCCAGCCCCCCGATCCCCTCTGCCACAGCTCCCCATCCGCTGCCCCACATCCCCCCCAGCCCCCTTGATCCCCTCTGCCACAGCCCCCAACCCTCCTGCCCCACATCTGCTGACCCACATCCCCTCCAGCCCCCCATTCACCGCCCCACATCCCCTCCGGCCCCCTTGATCCCCTCTGCCACAGGCCCCCATCCACCACCCGACATCCCCTCTGGCCCCCTTGATTCCCTCTGCCACAGGCCCCCTTTCTCCTGCCCCACATCCCCTCCAGCCCCCTTGATCCCCTCTGCCACAGCCCCCCATCCACCGCCCCACATCCCCTCTGGCCCCCTTGATCCCCTCTGCCACAGGCCCCCTTTCTCCTGCCCCACATCCCCTCCGGCTCCCTTGATCCCCTCTGCCACAGGCCCCCATCCACCACCCCACATCCCCTCCAGCCCCCTTGATCCCCTCTGCCACAGGCCCCCTTTCTCCTGCCCCACATCCCCTCCGGCCCCCTTGATCCCCTCTGCCACAGGCCCCCATCCACTGCCCCACATCCCCTCCAGCCCCCTTGATCCCCTCTGCCACAGGCCCCCATCCACCACCCCACATCCCCTCTGGCCCCCTTGATCCCCTCTGCCACAGCCACCAACCTGCTGCCCCCCATCTGCTGCCCCCCCCGGCCCTGCAAACCCCCCCCCCAGGCTCCTGGCAGGGCCGGTCCCACACGTGTCCATCTGTCTGTCCCCCCCGCCGTGGCCTCGCTGTCCCCCCCCCCCCGCAGGTGACGAGGAGCGGGGACGTGGCCTCCCGCGTGACCGTGGGCATCGCGGCCACCAGCCCCTGCCTGGCGCTGCCCGACCTGCTGCTGCTGGCGCGGCCGGCGCGGGTGCCATCGGGGGGGCCCAGCCACGCGCCCCCCGCCCGGGCCCAGCCCGAGGAGCTCGAACTCTTCGGGTGAGCCCCCCCCACCGCCCCCCACCCTGTTTAACCCCCCCGCGGCGCCCTGACGCCCCGTTTCGCCCCCGCAGGCTGCTGCCGCTGCGCTTCGCCCGCCTCTCCCTGCACAGCGCCCGGCACCACCAGCTCCAGGTGCGCCTGGCCTCGGGCCGCACCTTCTACCTGCAGCTCCTGGCGCCGCCCCGGCGCCTCGAGGGCCTCTTCGCCCGCTGGCTCCGGCTCCTCTACCTGCTCCGCTGCCACGGTGAGCGCCGCGCCCCCCCCCCGCTCCGATCGCCGGGGCCCCCCCCGGGGTGACGCCGCCGCCACGCCGCTGCCTCCGTCCCCGCAGGCGAGCAGCCGGGACCCCCGAGCCCCCCGGGCGCGCGGCGCCCGCCTCCCCCGGCCCCCCAGTAAAGAGCGGAGAGACAGAGCGAGTCGGCGTCTGCGTTTCCCCCCGCTCGGCGCCCCATTCCCCCCCCGTAGCGCCCCATTTCCCCCCCCGCCACCCTGTTCCCCCCCCCCTACCCCCGAAGAAGGACACACGGACACGGCAGGTTGCAGCCGGGCGGCTCCATTTATTCTCCCATGATGTGAAAAGCGGCTTTCCGGCGTCATCCAGGCTCCTGCAGGGATGGGTATCACGGCGTTAAGGGGGGGGGACACCCCCAAACTGCCCCCCACGGCTTTTCCCCCATGTTTATCCCCCCCCCCTTGGCTTTTCCACCGTGTCCCCCCGCCCCGGCCCGACTCACCGCTGCCGCAGGCCGCCGCTTCACTGGGGCACTGCGCAATGGCGGGGGAGAAAAAAAAACCAAATCAGCGGGGCCACAACCACCCAGCAGCCCCAAAACCGCATCGGGGGGGGGGGTTAATCCCGCCCCCCCTTCCCCAAAACCCCCCCCCCCGCGCACCGCGGATCTCCAGCTTGCACTCGGTGAGGGCCTCGCCCAGCTCGTTGACGGCGCGGCAGCCGTAGGTGCCGCTGTCGAAGGGGCTCGGCTTGCGGATGTGCAGCGTCAGCACCCCCTCGCCGTGCTTCATGAGGAACTTGGGGTCCTCGCCGATCTCCACCTTGTTCTTCAGCCAGCTCACCTTGGGCTGGGGAGGGGGGGGAAGGGGGCGGTGGGGGGGGGTTCGCGCCCCCCCGCAGCCCCCCCTACCTTGGGGTGGCCCCACCTTGGGGTGGCCGCGCACGGCGCAGTTGAGGGCCATGCTGTAGCCGGCCACCACGGCGCGGTCCACCAGCGGCGTCAGGAACTTGGGCGCCGAGCGGAAGTCGTGCTCCTTGTAGGCCGGCGGCTTCAGGGTGAGGCCTGCGGCGAGGGGGGGGGACGTGCTTAATGGGGGGGGGGGCCCAGGCGTCCGGGACGCCCTCCTCCTCCCTCCCCCCAGAGCCGGGGTGGGGGGACCCAGGCGTCTGGGCTGCACCCCACAGCCAAGGGGGGGACTGAGGTGCCCCCCACAACCAGGAGGGGCCCAGGCGTCTGGGCTGCACCCCACAACCGGGGGGGACCCAGGTGTCCCCCACAACCAGGAGGGGCCCAGGCGTCTGGGCTGCCCCCCACAGCCAGGGGGGGACTGAGGTGCCCCCCACAACCAGGAGGGGCCCAGGCGTCTGGGCTGCACCCCACAGCCGGGGGGGACCCAGGCGTCCCCCACAACCAGGAGGGGCCCAGGCATCCGGGCGGCCCCCCACAGCCGGGGGGGACCCAGGCGTCCCCTACAGCCAGAGGGGGCCCAGGCATCCCCCACAACCAGGGGGGACCCGGGTGTCTGGGCTGCCCCCCACAGCTGGGGGGTGACCCAGGTGCCCCCCACAACTGGGGGGGACACAAGTGCCCCCCACAGCCGAGGGGGGGACCCAAACATCCCCCACAGCCAGGAGGGGCCCAGGCATCCGGGCTGCCCCCCACATCCAGGGGAGGACCCAGGCATCCAGGTTGCCCTCCACAGCCGGGGGGGGACCCAGGCGCCCCCCACAACCAGGAGGGGCCCAGGTGTCCGGGCTGCCCCCCACAACTGGGTGGGGACCCAGGTGTCCCCAAAGGCCAGGAGGGGCCCAGGCATCCGGGCTGCCCCCCACAACTGGGTGGGGACCCAGGCGTCCCCAAAGGCCAGGAGGGGCCCAGGCATCCGGGCTGCCCCCCACAGCCGGGGGGGGACCCAGGCGCCCCCCACAACCAGGAGGGGCCCAGGTGTCCGGGCTGCCCCCCACAACCAGGGGGGACCCAGGCGTCCCCCACAACCAGGAGGGGCCCAGGCATCCGGGCCGCCCCCCACAACCAGGTAGGGACCCAGGCGTCCGGCCGCCCCCTCCCCAAAGCGCGGAGCCCCGGGGCGCCCTCCCGAGGCGGGGCAGCCCCCCGCCGCCCCCCCCCCCGGGGGCTCCCCCCGCCCCCCCGGCGGGCGGGACCTGCTTTGAGGATGCGGGCGCTGTTGCGGGAGAGCGCCGGCGCCTCGCTGGCCCCGCACACGTTCTCGCTGTACACCCGGAACAGGTACTCGTTGCCCATCACCAGCTCCGGCACCGTGCAGCGCGTCAGCCGGTTGTGCTCGTACACCGTGAACCACTCCTGCCGGCCCCGGGCCGTCAGCGGGGCGCGGGGGGGCGGTTAGGGGCTCGGGGGGGGCGGTTAGGGGCTCAGGGGGGCAGTTAGCGGGTCAGGGGGCGGTTAGGGGCTCGGGGGGGGCAGTTAGGGGCTCAGGGGGGCGGTCAGGGGCCCGGGGGGGGCGGTTAGGGGCTCAGGGGGGCAGTTAGCAGGTCAGGGGGTGGTTAGGGGCTCAGGGGGGCAGTTAGCAGGTCGGGGGGTGGTTAGGGGCTCGGGGGGGCAGTTAGGGGCTCAGGGGGGCAGTTAGCGGGTCAGGGGGCGGTCAGGGGCTCGGGGGGGCAGTTAGGGGCTCAGGGGGGCAGTTAGGGGCTCGGGGGGGCGGTTAGGGGCTCGGGGGGGCAGTTAGGGGCTCAGGGGGGCAGTTAGCGGGTCGGGGGGCGGTTAGGGGCTCGGGGGGGGCAGTTAGGGGCTCAGGGGGGCAGTTAGCGGGTCGGGGGGCGGTCAGGGGCCCGGGGGGGGCAGTTAGGGGCTCGGGGGGGCAGTTAGCGGGTCGGGGGGCGGTCAGGGGCCCGGGGGGGGCAGTTAGGGGCTCAGGGGGGCAGTTAGCGGGTCGGGGGGCGGTCAGGGGCTCGGGGGGGGGCAGTTAGGGGCTCAGGGGGGCAGTTAGCGGGTCGGGGGGCGGTCAGGGGCCCGGGGGGGGCAGTTAGGGGCTCAGGGGGGCAGTTAGCGGGTCGGGGGGCGGTTAGGGGCTCGGGGGGGGCAGTTAGGGGCTCGGGGGGGGCAGTTAGCGGGTCGGGGGGCGGTCAGGGGCTCGGGGGGGGCAGTTAGGGGCTCAGGGGGGCAGTTAGCGGGTCGGGGGGCGGTTAGGGGCTCAGGGGGGCAGTTAGGGGCTCAGGGGGGCAGTTAGCGGGTCGGGGGGCGGTCAGGGGCTCGGGGGGGGCAGTTAGGGGCTCAGGGGGGCAGTTAGCGGGTCGGGGGGCGGTCAGGGGCTCGGGGGGGGCAGTTAGGGGCTCAGGGGGGCAGTTAGCGGGTCGGGGGGCGGTCAGGGGCTCGGGGGGGGCAGTTAGGGGCTCAGGGGGGCAGTTAGCGGGTCGGGGGGCGGTCAGGGGCCCGGGGGGGGCAGTTAGCGGGTCGGGGGGGCAGTTAGCGGGTCGGGGGGCGGTCAGGGGCTCGGGGGGTGCAGCTAGGGGGTCGGGGGGCGGTCAGGGGCCCGGGGGGGGCAGTTAGGGGCTCAGGGGGGCAGTTAGGGGCTCAGGGGGGCAGTTAGCGGGTCGGGGGGCGGTCAGGGGCTCGGGGGGGGCAGTTAGGGGCTCAGGGGGGCGGTCAGGGGCCCGGGGGGGGCAGTTAGGGGCTCAGGGGGGCAGTTAGCGGGTCGGGGGGCAGTTAGGGGCTCGGGGGGGGCAGTTAGGGGCTCAGGGGGGCAGTTAGGGGCTCGGGGGGCGGTTAGGGGCTCGGGGGGGCAGTTAGGGGCTCAGGGGGGCAGTTAGCAGGTCAGGGGGCAGTCAGGGCCCGGGGGGGGCAGTTAGGGGCTCAGGGGGGCAGTTAGGGGCTCGGGGGGCGGTTAGGGGCTCAGGGGGGCAGTTAGCGGGTCGGGGGGCGGTCAGGGGCCCGGGGGGGGCAGTTAGGGGCTCAGGGGGGCAGTTAGTGGGTCGGGGGGCGGTTAGGGGCTCAGGGGGGGCAGTTAGGGGCTCAGGGGGGCAGTTAGTGGGTCGGGGGGCGGTCAGGGGCCCGGGGGGGGCAGTTAGGGGCTCAGGGGGGCAGTTAGCGGGTCGGGGGGCGGTCAGGGGCTCAGGGGGGCAGTTAGGGGCTCAGGGGGGCAGTTAGCAGGTCGGGGGGCGGTTAGGGGCCCGGGGGGGCAGTTAGGGGCTCGGGGGGGGCAGTTAGCGGGTCGGGGGGCGGTTAGGGGCTCAGGGGGGCAGTTAGCGGGTCGGGGGGCGGTCAGGGGCCCGGGGGGGCAGTTAGGGGCTCAGGGGGGTGGTCAGGGGCCCAGGGGGGGCAGTTAGGGGCTCAGGGGGGCAGTTAGCGGGTCAGGGGGCGGTCAGGGGCCCGGGGGGGGCAGTTAGGGGCTCAGGGGGGCAGTTAGTGGGTCGGGGGGCGGTCAGGGGCTCAGGGGGGCAGTTAGGGGCTCGGGGGGTGGTCAGGGGCCCGGGGGGGGCAGTTAGGGGCTCAGGGGGGCAGTTAGCGGGTCGGGGGGCGGTCAGGGGCCCGGGGGGGCAGTTAGGGGCTCAGGGGGGCAGTTAGCAGGTCAGGGGGTGGTTAGGGGCTCAGGGGGGGCAGTTAGGGGCTCAGGGGGGCAGTTAGCAGGTCAGGGGGTGGTTAGGGGCTCAGGGGGGCAGTTAGCGGGTCGGGGGGTGGTCAGGGGCCCGGGGGGGGGCAGTTAGGGGCTCAGGGGGGCAGTTAGCGGGTCGGGGGGTGGTTAGGGGCTCAGGGGGGCAGTTAGTGAGTCGGGGGGCGGTCAGGGGCTCGGGGGGGGCAGTTAGGGGCTCAGGGGGGCAGTTAGCGGGTCGGGGGGCAGTTAGGGGCTCAGGGGAGCAGTTAGGGGCTCAGGGGGGCAGTTAGCGGGTCGGGGGGCGGTCAGGGGCTCGGGGGGGCAGTTAGGGGCTCAGGGGGGCAGTTAGCGGGTCGGGGGGCGGTTAGGGGCTCGGGGGGGGCGGTTAGGGGCTCAGGGGGGCAGTTAGCGGGTCGGGGGGCGGTCAGGGGCCCGGGGGGGGCAGTTAGGGGCTCAGGGGGGCAGTTAGCGGGTCGGGGGGTGGTCGGGGGCCCGGGGGGGCAGTTAAGGGCTGGAGGGGCAGTTAGGGGGTTGGGGGGCAGTTAGAGGGGGCTCTGGGGGCAAGGAGGGTGCTGGGGGGGCAGTTAGGGGGTGGGGGGCGGTTAGAGGGGGCTCTGGGGGCAAGGAGGGTGCTGGGGGGGCAGTTAGGGGGTTGGGGGGGCGGTTAGAGGGGGCTCTGGGGGCAAGGAGGGTGCTGGGGGGGCAGTTAGGGGGTTGGGGGGGCGGTTAGAGGGGGCTCTGGGGGCAAGGAGGGTGCTGGGGGGGCAGTTAGGGGGTTGGGGGGCGGTTAGAGGGGGCTCTGGGGGCAAGGAGGGTGCTGGGGGGGCAATTAGGGGCTTGGGGGGGCAGTTCAGGGCTCAGGGGGGCAGTTGGGGCTTGGGGGGACAGGTAGGGAGCTGGGGGGGGCAGTTCGGGGCTCGGGGGGGCAGTTAGGGGCTCTGGGGGGGCAGGGAGGGAGCTGGGGGGCAGTTCGGTGCTCTGGGGGAGTAGGTGGGGGTGCTGGGGGGGTAGTTAGGGGCTTGGGGGGGCAGTTCGGGGCTCGGGGGGGCAGTTTCGGGCTCTGGGGGCAGGTAGGGAGCTGGGGGGGCAGTTCGGGGCTCGGGGGGGCAGTTGGGGCTTGGGGGGGCAGGTAGGGAGCTGGGGGGGCAGTTCGGGGCTCGGGGGGGCAGTTGGGGCTTGGGGGGGCAGGTAGGGGCTCAGCAGGGGCAGTTCAGGGCTCTGGGGGGGCAGTTCAGGGCTCGGGGGGGCAGTTAGGAGCTCGGGGGGGGGCAAATAGGGATCGGGGGGAGCAGAGGGACAGTTGCCAGGACCTGGAGCAGTTCGAGGGGCAGTTGGGGCCTGGGGGGGGGGGTAGTTCGAGGTGTAGGGGGGCAGTTAGTGCCCTGGGGGGGCAGTTGGGCCCCTGGGGGGGCAGTTGTGTCCCGGGGGGGGCAGTTGTGTCCCGGGGGGGGGCAGCGGCCCCTCACCATGGTTTTCTTGTCGGCCTTCTGCACGCAGTAGCCGGTGATTTCGGAGTTGCCGTCGTCCTTGGGGGGCTCCCACTCGACCAGGGCGTTGGAGCCCCAGACCTCCTTCACCACCACCGCCTGGGGGGGGCCCGGCCTCTCTGGGGGGGCCCGCGGGGGGGTCAGGCCCCAAAGGCCCCCCCCGATACCCCCCAGCCCCCAAATACTGCCCCCCCCCCCAAAAAACCCCGGCCCCCAAATGCCCCCCCGAGCCTCCACCAGGGCGTCGGAGCCCCAGACCTCCTTCACCCTCACTGCCTGGGGGGGGGGGGCGCCCAGTGCCCCCAGTGCTCCCAGTGCTCCCAGCAGCCCCTCCCCAGGCACCCCTAGTGCCCCCAGCACTCCCAGCAGCCCCTCTCCCAGCATTCCCAGTACTCCCAGTGCACCCAGCAGCCCCTCTCCCAGCACTCCCAGTGCCCCCAGCAGCCCCTCTCCCAGCAGCTCCTCTCCCAGTGCCCCAGTGCTCCCAGTGCCTCCAGTGCTCCCAGCATCGCCAGCAGCCCCTCTCCCAGCATTCCCAGTGCCCCCAGTGCACCCAGCAGCCCCTCTCCCAGCACTCCCAGTGCCCCCAGCAGGCCCTCTCCCAGTGCTCCCAGCGCTCCCAGCAGCCCCTCTCCCAGCAGCTCCTCTCCCAGTGCCCCCAGCACTCCCAGTGCTCCCAGCGCCCCCAGCAGCCCCTCTCCTGGCACTCCCAGTGCTCCCAGCACCCCCAGTGCTCCCAGCAGCCCCTCTCCTGGCACTCCCAGTGCTCCCAGCGCCCTCAGTGCTCCCAGCAGCCCCTTGCCCAGTGCTCCCAGTGTTCCCCACGCCCCCAGTGCTCCCAGTGCCCCCAGCACTCCCAGTGCCCCCAGCAGCCCCTCTCCCGGCACTCCCAGCACTCCCTCTCCCAGCAGCCCCTCTCCCAGTGCTCCCAGCACTCCCAGTGCCCCCAGCAGCCCCTCTCCCAGTGCTCCCAGTGCTCCCAGTGCTCCCAGCAGCCCCTCTCCTGGCACTCCCAGTGCTCCCAGCGCCCCCAGTGCTCCCAGCAGCCCCTTGCCCAGTGCTCCCAGTGTTCCCCACACCCCCAGTGCTCCCAGTGCCCCCAGCACTCCCAGTGCCCCCAGCAGCCCCTCTCCCAGCACTCCCAGTGCTCCCAGTGCCCCCAGCAGCCCCTCTCCCGGCGCTCCCAGTGCCCCCAGCACTCCCAGCAGCCCCTCTCCCAGTGCTCCCAGTTCCCCCAGCGGCCGGGGGCGCACCGACGACGCGGAGGCGCAGGCTGGCGCGGTCCTCCATGCCCTCGATGCGCACGCTCAGCTCGTAGGGGCCCGAGTGGTGCCGCGCGGCCGCCCGGATGAAGAAGATGGTGTCCAGCTCCGAGGTGCGGATGTTGACGTCGGGCCCCAGCGGCTGCCCCTCCTTGCTCCAGGTCACCTGCGGCCGCGGCTTCCCCTGGGGACACGCCCGAGCGTCACCTCCCGCCCGTCATGGGGCCCCGGGGTCCCCAAAGGTGCCCCAGGGACAGCAAGTGTCCCCAAAGGCGCCCCAGGGACAGCAAGTGTCCCCAAAGGTGCCCCAGCGGCTGCCCCTCCTTGCTCCAGGTAACCTGCGGCCGCGGCTTCCCCTGGGGACACGCCCGAGCGTCACCTCCCGCCCGTCATGGGGCCCCGGGGTCCCCAAAGGTGCCTCAAGGGCTGTGAGTGTCCCCAAAGGCGCCCCAGCGGCTGCCCCTCCTTGCTCCAGGTCACCTGCGGCCGCGGCTTCCCCTGGGGACACGCCCGAGCGTCACCTCCCGCCCGTCATGGGGCCCCGGGGTCCCCAAAGGTGCCCCAGGGACAGCAAGTGTCCCCAAAGGCGCCCCAGCGGCTGCCCCTCCTTGCTCCAGGTCACCTGCGGCCGCGGCTTCCCCTGGGGACACGCCCGAGCGTCACCTCCCGCCCGTCATGGGGCCCCGGGGTCCCCAAAGGTGCCCCAGGGACAGCAAGTGTCCCCAAAGGTGCCCCAAGGGCTGTGAGTGTCCCCAAAGGCGCCCCAGCAGCTGCCCCTCCTTGCTCCAGGTCACCTGCGGCCGCGGCTTCCCCTGGGGACACGCCCGAGCGTCACCTCCCGCCCGTCATGGGGCCCCGGGGTCCCCAAAGGTGCCCCAAGGGCTGTGAGTGTCCCCAAAGGTGCCCCAAGGGACAGCAAGTGTCCCCAAAGGTGCCCCAAGGAACAGCAAGTGTCCCCAAAGGCGCCCCAGCGGCTGCCCCTCCTTGCTCCAGGT
The DNA here is from genome assembly GCF_036370855.1 of Dromaius novaehollandiae. Classification (NCBI taxonomy): domain Eukaryota; kingdom Metazoa; phylum Chordata; class Aves; order Casuariiformes; family Dromaiidae; genus Dromaius; species Dromaius novaehollandiae. Next base: position 137,162 of record NC_088129.1, on the reverse strand, counting down.
CACCTGCGGCCGCGGCTTCCCCTGGGGACACGCCCGAGCGTCACCTCCCGCCCGTCATGGGGCCCCGGGGTCCCCAAAGGCACCCCGGGGGCTGCTGGTGTCCCCACAGGTGCCCCAAGGGCTGCCAGTGTCCCCAAAGGTGCCCCAAGGGCCATGAGTGTCCTCAAAGGTGCCCCAAGGGACAGCAAGTGTCCCCAAAGGTGCCCTGGGGGCTGCTGGTGTCCCCAAAGGTGCCCCAAGGGCTGTGAGTGTCCCCAAAGGTGCCCCAAGGGACACTGAATGTCCTTGAAAGTGCCCCAAGGGCCATGAATGACCCCAAAAGTGCTCCAAGGGACAGCAAGTGTCCTCAAAAGTGCCCCAAGGGCTGCCAGTGTCCCCAAAGGTGCCCCAAGGGCCATGAGTGTCCCCAAAGGTGCCCCAAGGGACAGCAAGTGTCCCCAAAGGCGCCCCGGGGGCTGCTGGTGTCCCCAAAGGTGCCCCAAGGACCGTGAGTGTCCCCAAAGGTGTCCCAAGGGCCATGAGTGTCCCCAAAGGTGCCCCAAGGGACAGCAACTGTCCCCAAAGGCGCCCCGGGGGCTGCTGGTGTCCCCAAAGGTGCCCCAAGGGACAGCAACTGTCCCCAAAGGCACCCCGGGGGCTGCTGGTGTCCCCAAAGGTGCCCCAAGGACCGTGAGTGTCCCCAAAGGTGTCCCAAGGGCTGCCAGTGTCCCCAAAGGCACCCCAAGGGACAGCAAGTGTCCTCAAAAGTGCTCCAAGGGCCGTGAGTGTCCCCAAAGGTGCCCTCAGCGTTGCGAGCTTCCCCCCACGGTGCCCTGGGGTGCTGCGAGCTTCCCCCCACAGTGTCCTGGGGTGCTGCGAGCTTCCCCCACGGTGCCCTGGGCGCTGCGAGCTTCCCCCCACGGTGCCCTGGGCGCTGCGACCTTCCCCCACGGTGCCCTGGGTGCTGTGACCTTCCCCCACGGTGCCCTAGGGTGCTGCAAGCTTCCCCGTGCGGTGCCCCGGGGTGCTGCAAGCTTCCCCCCACGGTGCCCTAGGGTGCTGTGACCTTCCCCCACGGTGCCCTGGGGTGCTGCAAGCTTCCCCGTGCGGTGCCCCGGGGTGCTGCAAGCTTCCCCCCACGGTGCCCCGGGGCGCTGCGAGCTTCCCCCACGGTGCCCTAGGGTGCTGCGAGCTTCCCCCCACAGTGCCCTAGGGTGCTGTGAGCTTCCCCCCACGGTGCCCTGGGTGCTGCGACCTTCCCCCACGGTGCCCCGGGATGCTGCGAGCTTCCCCCCACGGTGCCCCGGGGTGCTGCGAGCTTCCCCCGACGGTGCCGCAGCCCCGGCGCTCACCTGGAAGGGGATGACGAGGTTCACGGGCTCCCCCACCTTCCTCACGTAGGTCTCGCGCAGCTGCCGGGGCAGGCGGATCTTGGGGGACTCTGCGGGGGTGGCGGCGCGGGCTGAGCCGGGACCCCCCCGGCACCCCTGGGTGCTGGGTGCCGCCCCCCCCCCGGCCCGGCCCGCCACCCACCCACGATCTCCCGGATGGTGACGGGCTGCACCAGGGTGGCCGGGGGGCTCTTGCCGGCGATGTTGACGCCGATGACGCGGAAGAGCAGCTTCTCGCCCGTCGGCAGCCCCTTCACCGTGAAGCCGCAGCGCTCCACGGGCTCCGTGTTGGCCGGGATCCACTCGTCCGCTGGAGCGGGGGGCACGGGGTTGGGGGGGCATGGGGGGGTATGGGATTGGGGGCGTGGGATTGGGGGGCACGGGGTTGGGGGGGATTGGGGGGGTGGGATTGGGGGCGTGGGATTAGGGGGCACGGGGTTGGGGGGGCATGGGGGGGTATGGGATTGGGGGCGTGGGATTGGGGATGTGGGATTGGGGGGCACGGGGTTGGGGGGGGATTGGGGGGTGGGATTGGGGGCGTGGGATTGGGGATGTGGGATTGGGGATGTGGGATTGGGGGCATGGGGTTGGGGGGCACGGGGTTGGGGGGGATTGGGGGGGTGGGATTGGGGGGGTGGGATTGGGGGTGTGGGATTGGGGGCATGGGATTGAGGGGGTATGGGATTGGGGGACATGGGATTGGGGATGTGGGATTGGGGATGTGGGATTGGGGGCATGGGATTAGGGGGCACGGGGTTGGGGGGGATTGGGGGCGTGGGATTGGGGATGTGGGATTGGGGATGTGGGATTGGGGGCATGGGATTAGGGGGCACGGGGTTGGGGGGGGATTGGGGGGGTGGGATTGGGGGTGTGGGATTGGGGGGGTATGGGATTGGGGGCATGGGATTGGGGGCATGGTGTTGGGGGTGTGGGAATGGGGGATATGGGATTGGGGATGTGGGATTGGGGGCATGGGATTGGGGGGGTGTGGGATTGGGGGGGTGGAATTGGGGGTCTGGGATTGGGGGGTATGGGATTGGGGGCATGGGATTAGGGGGCATGGAATTAGGGGGCATGGGATTGGGGGCGTGGGATTGGGGGCATGGGATTGAGGGGGTATGGGATTGGGGGGCATGGGATTGGGGGGCATGGGATTGGGGGTGTGGGATTGGGGGCGTGGGATTGGGGGTATGGGATTGGGGGTGTGGGATTGGGGGTGTGGGATTGGAGGGGTGGGATTGGGGGTGTGGGATTGGGGGGCATGGGGTTGGGGGCATGGGATTGGGGGCATGGGATTGGGGGTGTGGGATTGGGGCTATGGGATTGGGGGGCACAGGATTAGGAAGGAGTAGGATTGGGGGGCACAGAACTGGGGGGGCATGGGATTAGGGGCATGGGATTGGGGTGTACAGGGTTGGTATGGGGCTGGGGGTGTGGGATTGGGGGGCACGGGGCTGGGGGGCAGGGGTTATGGGGCTGGGGGCAGGGCCACGGGGGGCAGGTTTGGGGGTGGCATCCTGGGGGGGGGGGCAAAGAGCACCGGGCCACAGGCTCGGGGTGGGGGGGTCCCCCCGCCGCGGGGGGGGGGGGAGGAGGGGCGCCCCGCCGTGGGGCAGGGCCCCCGCCGTGGGGCGCCCCACTCACAGCCCTCGCGGCAGTACTCCACCAGGTAGCCGTCGATGCCCCCCGCGCCCACCCGCTCGGGCGGGCGCCACTTGAGGGTGGCCGTGGTGTCGGTGACGTCCTCCAGCGTCAGGTGGGTGGGCTCGCTCGTGGGGGCTGGCGGGGGGGACGGGGACACAGCGCCGTGACCCCCCCCGGCAGCGCCCCGCGTCACCCCACGGGGCGCCCCAGACCCCCGGGGCGGGCCCAGACCCCCAGGGGTGCCCCAAACCTCCAGGGGTGCTCCTAGACCCCCCAGGGGTGCTCTCAGACCCACATGGGTGCTCCTAGACCCCCCATAGGTGTTCCCAGACCCCCAGGGGTGCTCCAGACCCCCATGGGTGCTCCTAGACCCCCCAGGGGTGCTCCAGACCCCCCATGGGTGCTCCAGACCCCCATAGGTGCTCCTAGACCCCCAGGGGTGCCCCAAACCTCCAGGGGTGCTCCTAGACCCCCCAGGGGTGCTCCAGACCCCCATGGGTGCTCTCAGACCCCCATGGGTGCTCCTAGACCCCCCCCATAGGTGCTCCTAGACCTCATGGGTGCTCCAGACCCCCATGGGTGCTCCTAGACTCCATGGGTGCTCCTAGACCCCCAGGGGTGCTCTCAGACCCCCATGGGTGCTCTCAGACCCCCATGGGTGTTGCTAGACCCCCCCCATAGGTGCTCCTAGACCTCATGGGTGCTCCAGACCCCCATGGGTGCTCCTAGACTCCATGGGTGCTCCTAGACCCCCAGGGGTGCTCTCAGACCCCCATGGGTGCTCCTAGACCCCCCATGGGTGCTCCTAGACCCCATGGGTGTTGCTAGACCCCCCCATAGGTGCTCCTAGACCCCCATGGGTGCTCCTAGACCTCATGGGTGCTCCTAGACCCCCCAGGGGTGCTCCAGACCCCCATGGGTGCTCCTGGATCCCAGGGGTGTCCCCAACTCCCACATGGGTGGGACCCCAGACCCCCAGAGGAATCCCCCGAACCTTCTCCCGGACCCCCAACCCCCTCCTGGTACCCCCGAAACCCCTCTGCTCTCTCCATAGGATCCTCCAGCCCCACAGCGGGTCACCCCAGACCTCCAGGCGGACCCCCAGACCCCCAGGAGAACCCCCCAGACCTCGTCCCGGACCCCCAACTCCATCCTGGACCCCCCAACCCCCCCGCTCCCTCCCCGCGCCCCCCCAGCCCCACAGCAGGTCACCCCAGACCTCCAGGCGGACCCCCGGACCCCCAGGAGAACCCCTTGAACCTTCTCCCGGACCACCAAACCCCCTCCTTGCTCCCCCAACCCCCCCTGCTCCCTCCCCGCGTCCCCCCAGCCCCACAGCAGGTCACCCCAGACCTCCAGGCGGACCCCCAGACCCCCAGAAGAACCCCTTGAACCTTCTCCCGGACCACCAAACCCCCTCCTTGCTCCCCCAAGCCCCCCTGCTCCCTCCCCGCGTCCCCCCAGCCCCACAGCGGGTCACCCCAGACCTCCAGGCGGACCCCCAGACCCCCAGAAGAACCCCTTGAACCTTCTCCCGGACCACCAAACCCCCTCCTTGCTCCCCCAACCCCCCCTGCTCCCTCCCCGCGCCCCCCCAGCCCCACAGCAGGTCACCCCAGACCTCCAGGCGGACCCCCAGACCCCCAGAAGAACCCCTTGAACCTTCTCCCGGACCACCAAACCCCCTCCTTGCTCCCCCAACCCCCCCTGCTCCCTCCCCGCGTCCCCCCAGCCCCACAGCAGGTCACCCCAGACCTCCAGGCGGACCCCAGACCCCCAGGAGAACCCCCCAGACCTTCTCCCAGACCACCAAACCCCCTCCTGGACCCCCCCAACCCCCCCTGCTCCCTCCCCGCGCCCCCCCAGCCCCACAGCAGGTCACCCCAGACCTCCAGGCGGACCCCCAGACCCCCAGAAGAACCCCTTGAACCTTCTCCCGGACCACCAAACCCCCTCCTTGCTCCCCCAACCCCCCCTGCTCCCTCCCCGCGTCCCCCCAGCCCCACAGCGGGTCACCCCAGACCTCCAGGCGGACCCCCAGACCCCCAGAAGAACCCCTTGAACCTTCTCCCGGACCACCAAACCCCCTCCTTGCTCCCCCAACCCCCCCTGCTCCCTCCCCGCGCCCCCCAGCCCCACAGCGGGTCACCCCAGACCCCCAGGCAGACCCCCAGACCCCCAGGAGAACCCCTTGAACCTTCTCCCGGACCACCAAACCCCCTCCTGGACCCCCCCAACCCCCCCCGCTCCCTCCCCGCGCCCCCCCAGCCCCACAGCAGGTCACCCCAGACCCCCAGGCGGACCCCCAGACCCCCAGAAGAACCCCTTGAACCTTCTCCCGGACCACCAAACCCCCTCCTTGCTCCCCCAAGCCCCCCCAGCCCCCCGGGCAGCCCCCCCCCCCGCGGCGCGGCCCCCACCGATGGGCATGAAGGGCTGCGTGTTGTGGCTGGGCTGGGAGATGCCGATGGCGTTGACGGCGAAGACGCGCATCTCGTAGAGGACGCCCTCGATCATCTTGGTGGACTCGTAGCTGGTGCCCGCGTAGACCTCAAAGTTGACCTTCATCCAGCGCATGGAGCCCTTCTTCTTGCGCTCGATGAGGTAGCCTGCGGGGCCGGGCACACGCGTGGGGGGGACGCCCGCGTGCTGGGGGGGGGGGGGACGCGCGCGGGCAGGGGGACCGGCGCGGCGGCGTCCCCACTCACCGGTCACGGGCTGTCCCCCGTCGTACTTGGGGGGCTCCCACGCCAGCACGGCCCAGTCCTCCCCCACCGAGGTGATGCGCACCGCCTCGGGGGGGTCGGGCACGTCTGCGGGGACACGCGGGGACATGTGCTGGCACGGGGGGACACGCGCCGTGGCCACCCCGGCCCCAGCCACCCCGCGGCCTTGTCCCCAACTGGACCCTGTCCCCCCGTCCCTGTCCCCAGCCACCGAGTGTCCCTGTCCCCAGCCAGACCCTGTCCCCCCATCCCTGTCCCCAGCCACCGAGTGTCCCTGTCCCCAGCCAGACCCTGTCCCCCCGTCCCTGTCCCCAGCCACCGAGTGTCCCTGTCCCCAGCCAGACCCTGTCCCTCCGTCCCTGTCCCCAGCCACCGAGTGTCCCTGTCCCCAGCCAGACCCTGTCCCTCCGTCCCTGTCCCCAGCCACTGAGTGTCCCTGTCCCCAGCCAGACCCTGTCCCCCCGTCCCTGTCCCCAGCCACCAAGTGTCCCTGTCCCCAACCAGACCCTGTCCCCCCATCCCTGTCCCCAGCCACCGAGTGTCCCTGTCCCCAGCCAGACCCTGTCCCCCCCATCCCTGTCCCCAGCCACCAAGTGTCCCTGTCCCCAGCCAGACCCTGTCCCCCCATCCCTGTCCCCAGCCACCGAGTGTCCCTGTCCCCAGCCAGACCCTGTCCCCCCATCCCTGTCCCCAGCCACCGAGTGTCCCTGTCCCCAACCAAACCCTGTCCCCCCATCCCTGTCCCCAGCCACCGAGTGTCCCTGTCCCCAACCAGACCCTGTCCCCCCATCCCTGTCCCCAGCCAGATCCTGTCCCCAGCCAGACCCTGTCCCCCCCATCCCTGTCCCCAGCCACCAAGTGTCCCTGTCCCCAGCCAGACCCTGTCCCCCCATCCCTGTCCCCAGCCACCGAGTGTCCCTGTCCCCAACCAGACCCTGTCCCCCCATCCCTGTCCCCAGCCACCGAGTGTCCCTGTCCCCAGCCAGACCCTGTCCCCCCGTCCCTGTCCCCAGCCACCGAGTGTCCCTGTCCCCAGCCAGACCCTGTCCCCCCGTCCCTGTCCCCAGCCACCGAGTGTCCCTGTCCCCAGCCAGACCCTGTCCCTCCGTCCCTGTCCCCAGCCACCGAGTGTCCCTGTCCCCAGCCAGACCCTGTCCCCCCGTCCCTGTCCCCAGCCACCAAGTGTCCCTGTCCCCAACCAGACCCTGTCCCCCCATCCCTGTCCCCAGCCACCGAGTGTCCCTGTCCCCAGCCAGACCCTGTCCCCCCCATCCCTGTCCCCAGCCACCAAGTGTCCCTGTCCCCAGCCAGACCCTGTCCCCCATCCCTGTCCCCAGCCACCGAGTGTCCCTGTCCCCAGCCAGACCCTGTCCCCCCATCCCTGTCCCCAGCCACCGAGTGTCCCTGTCCCCAACCAGACCCTGTCCCCCCATCCCTGTCCCCAGCCACCGAGTGTCCCTGTCCCCAGCCAGACCCTGTCCCCCCGTCCCTGTCCCCAGCCACCAAGTGTCCCTGTCCCCAACCAGACCCTGTCCCCCCATCCCTGTCCCCAGCCACCGAGTGTCCCTGTCCCCAGCCAGACCCTGTCCCCCCCATCCCTGTCCCCAGCCACCAAGTGTCCCTGTCCCCAGCCAGACCCTGTCCCCCCATCCCTGTCCCCAGCCACCGAGTGTCCCTGTCCCCAACCAGACCCTGTCCCCCCATCCCTGTCCCCAGCCAGATCCTGTCCCCAGCCAGACCCTGTCCCCCCCATCCCTGTCCCCAGCCACCAAGTGTCCCTGTCCCCAGCCAGACCCTGTCCCCCCATCCCTGTCCCCAGCCACCGAGTGTCCCTGTCCCCAACCAGACCCTGTCCCCCCATCCCTGTCCCCAGCCACCGAGTGTCCCTGTCCCCAGCCAGACCCTGTCCCCCCGTCCCTGTCCCCAGCCAGATCCTGTCCCCAGCCACCGAGTGTCCCTGTCCCCAGCCACCCCGTGTCCCTGTCCCTGACCGCAGCCACCCCGTGTCCCTATCTCCAGCCACCCCATGTCCCTGTCCCCAACCAGACCCTGTCCCCCATCTCTGTCCCCAGCCAAGTGTCCCTGTCCTTGTCCCCAGCCACCCCATGGCCTTGTCCCCAACCAGACCCTGTCCCCCCGTCCCTGTCCCCAGCCACCAAGTGTCCCTCTCCCCAGCCACCCCGTGTCCCTGTCTGCCAGGCCCCATGTCCCTGTGTCCCCATCCCCAGCCACCCCGTGTCCCCGTGTCCCCATCCTCATCCCCATCCCCAGCCACCCCGTGTCCCCCAGGCCCCGCGTCCCTGTCCCCAACCCTGTCCCCACCCCATGTCCCCCAGGCCCGGCGTCCCTGTCCCCAGCCCGCGTCCCCGTCCCCTGCTTACCGACCACCTTGATGAAGAGGACGGCGGAGTCCTCGCCGACGGGGTTGGTCACCTTGATGGTGTAGCGCGCCTCGTCCCCGCGCTCGGCGCTCTCGATGACGAAGCTGCTCAGCTCCTTCTCCTCCTCGATGTGCGCCCGGCCCTCCTTCTCCGCGAACACCTGGGCACGCGCCGCGGGGACATGGGGACACGCCGCGGGGACGTGGGACGCGCCGCGGGGACGTGGGGACGTGGGCATGCGGCGCGGGGACACGGGGACGCAGGGGCACAGGGACGCAGCATGGAGAAGTGGGGACGTGGCATGGGGGCACGGGGATGCGTTGGGGGACGTGGGGACATGGCATGGGGACACAAGGGACACAGGGACGTGGCACAGGGACATGGGGATGCAGGGGTGTGGGGACATGGCATGGGGGCAGGGGAATGCGTCGGGGGACGTGGAGATGGCACAGGGACATGGGGACGTGGCATGGGGGCACATGGATGCATCAGGGGGACATGGGGACACGTCATGGGGATACAAGGGACATGGGGACACGGCACAGGGACATGGGGACATGGCATGGGGGCACACGGATGCATCAGGGGGACATGGGGACACGTCATGGGGATACAAGGGACATGGGGACACGGCACAGGGACATGGGGACATGGCATGGGGGCACACGGATGCATCAGGAGGACATGGGGACACGTCATGGGGATACAAGGGACATGGGGACACGGCACAGGGACATGGGGATGTGGCGTGGGGGCACATGGATGCATCAGGGGGACGTAGGGACATGGCACAGGGACACAAGACACGGCACAGGGACATGGGGACGTGGCATGGGGGCACATGGATGCATCAGGGGGACATGGGGACACATCATGGGGATACAAGGGACATGGGGACACGGCACAGGGACATGGGGACGTGGCATGGGGGCACACGGATGCATCAGGGGGACATGGGGACACGTCATGGGGATACAAGGGACATGGGGACACAGCACAGGGACACGGGGACATGGCATGGGGGCACATGGATGCATCAGGGGGACGTAGGGACATGGCACAGGGACACAAGACACGGCACAGGGACATGGGGACGTGGCATGGGGACATGGGGATGCATCAGGGGCATGTAGGGACATGTCTTGGGGACACAAGGGACAAGGGGACACGGGGACGTGGCATGGGGGCACAGGGATGCTCCCCATCAGGGGGACGTGGGAACATGTCACAGGCACACAAGGGACATGGGGACGCGGCATGGGGACATGGGGATGCGGCATGGGGGCACGGGGACGCATCAGGGACACGTGAGGACATGTCACGGGGACACAAGGGACACGGGGACATGACATGGGGACACGCAGCTGCACCGGGGGTCTCGGGGACACGCCGGGGGACGCGGCAGACCCGACGCCGCACGGGCCCCGGGGAGGCGGGCGCTGCCAGGGAGGGGGACGTGGGGACGCGCGGGGGGGGGGGGGTGACAGGGTGCCCCGGTGTCCCCGCGGGCGGTCACCTCGTCCCCCTTGGTCCAGGTGACGGTGGGCGCCGGCTCGCCGGAGATGGGCACGTCCAGGCGCAGCTTGTTGCCCGCCACCACCACGATGGTGTTCTCGGCCGTCTTCCCCGAGCAGTCCAGGTGGATCTTGGGGGGCTCTGGGGGGGGGGGACAGTGCCGTGAGCTTCCCCGGACGGTGCCCTGCAGCCCTGACCCCCCCCCCGCCGTGCCACCCCCCCCGGACCCCCGCTTTTGTGTCCCCCCCCGTCCCCCCGGCTCACCTTGCTTGGGGACGTACTCGACCTTGATCTCTGCAGGCACAGGGAGGAAAGGGTTAATGGGGGGGCTCCAGGACCCCCCCCCCAGGGCCACCGGTGTCCCCAAATGGCACCTGGGACCCCCCCAATGCCACCGGTGTCCCCAAATGGTGCCTCAAGACCCCCCCAGTGCCACTGGTGTCCCCACATGGCGCCCTGGGACCCCCCCCAGGGCCACTGGTGTCCCCACATGGCGCCCCGAGACCCCCCCAATGCTACCAGTGTCCCCAAACGGCACCCCAGGACCCCCCCAACACCACCGGTGTCCCCAAATGGCATGCCGGGACCCCCTCAGTGCCACCAGTGTCCCCAAATGGTGCCCCAAGACCCCCCCCCAGTGCCACCGGTGTCCCCAAACGGCACCCCGAGACCCCCCCAGTGCTGCTGGTGTCCCCAAATGGCACCCCAGGACCCCCCTAATGCTACCAGTGTCCCCAAAGGGCACCCAAGACCCCTCCAGGGCCACCGGTGTCCCCACATGGCGCCCTGGGACCCCCCCATCGCCACTGGTGTCCCCAAAGGGCACCCAGGGACCCCCCGCCAGTGCTGCGAGCTTCCCCGCAGGGTGTCCTGACCCCCCACCCCAGCGCTGCGAGCTTCCCCGGGCAGTGCCCCGTGCCCCCCCCTCGTGCTGTGAGCTTCCCCGGGCAGTGCCCCGTGTCCCCCCCCCCCGTGCTGCGAGCTTCCCCGGGCAGTGCCCCGTGCCCCCCCCCCGTGCTGCGAGCTTCCCCGGGCGGTGCCCCGTGTCCCCCCCCCGTGCTGCGAGCTTCCCCGGGCGGTGCCCCGTGCCCCCCCCCATGCTGCGAGCTTCCCCGGGCAGTGGCGCACCCAGGAAGTTGAGCTTGGCGGAGAGGGAGAGCGCGTAGCCGTCGGGGATGAAGGTGTAGTCGCCCTCGTCCTCGGGGCGCACGTCGTCGATCACCAGCTTGTGGCACCTGCGGGCACCCGGGCGCTGCGAGCTTCCTCCCGCAGTGCCCCTGGGGGGCTGCGAGCTTCCCCCTGCGGTGCCCTAGGGCTGCGAGCTTCCTCCCACGGTGCCCTGGGGCTGCGAGCTTCCCCCCGCGGTGCCCTAGGGGCTGCGAGCTTCCCCCCACGGTGCCCTGGGGGCTGCGAGCTTCCCCCCATGGTGCCCTGAGGCTGCGAGCTTCCTCCCGCGGTGCCCTAGGGGCTGCAAGCTTCCTCCCACGGTGCCCTGGGGCTGCGAGCTTCCCCCCACGGTGCCCTAGGGGCTGCGAGCTTCCCCCTGCGGTGCCCTGAGGCTGCGAGCTTCCCCCCGCGGTGCCCTAGGGGCTGCGAGCTTCCCCCTGCGGTGCCCTGGGGCTGCGAGCTTCCCCCCACAGTGCCCTGGGGACTGCGAGCTTCCCCCCACGGTGGCCCAGGTGCTGCAAGCTTCCCCCCATGGTGCCCCAGGTGCTGTGAGCTTCCTCCCGCGGTGCCCTGGGGCTGCGAGCTTCCCCCCACAGTGCCCTGGGGACTGCGAGCTTCCCCCGTGGTGCCCCAGGTGCTGCGCGCTTCCCCGACGGTGCCCCAGGGGCTGTGAGCTTCCTCCCACGGTGCCCTGGGGGCTGCGAGCTTCCCCCCGCAGTGCCCTGGGGCTGTGAGCTTCCCCCACGGTGCCCCAGGTGCTGTGAGCTTCCCCCCACAGTGCCCTGGGGACTGCGAGCTTCCCCCGTGGTGCCCCAGGTGCTGCGAGCTTCCCCGACGGTGCCCCAGGGGCTGTGAGCTTCCTCCCACGGTGCCCTGGGTGCTGTGAGCTTCCCCCCGCGGTGCCCTAGGGGCTGTGAGCTTCCTCCCACGGTGCCCTGGGGCTGCGAGCTTCCCCCCGCGGTGCCCTAGGGGCTGCGAGCTTCCCCCCGCAGTGCCCTAGGGGCTGCGAGCTTCCCCCCACGGTGCCCTGGGGGCTGCGAGCTTCCCCCCACGGTGCCCTGGGGGCTGCGAGCTTCCCCCCACGGTGCCCTAGGGGCTGCGAGCTTCCCCCTGCGGTGCCCTGGGGCTGCGAGCTTCCCCCCGCAGTGCCCTGAGGCTGCGAGCTTCCCCCTACAGTGCCCTGGGGGCTGTGAGCTTCCCCCCACGGTGCCCTAGGGGCTGCGAGCTTCCCCCCGCGGTGCCCTAGGGGCTGCGAGCTTCCCCCTACAGTGCCCTGGGGGCTGCGAGCTTCCTCCCGCAGTGCCCTGGGGGCTGCAAGCTGCCCCGTGTGGTGCCCCGGGGTGCTGTGAGCTTCCCCGCGCGGTGCCCCAGGTGCTGCGAGCTTCCCCCCACGGTGCCGCGGCCCCACCTGCCCGTGTGGGAGATGTGGATGCGCTTGCTGGGCCGGACCTCGACGCCGTTCTTGTACCACTTGCCGGTGACCTTCTCGTCGGAGACCTCGCACTTGAACACCGCCTGCTCGGCCGCCTTCACCGTCAGGTCCGCGATGTCCTGCAGCACCTCCAGCTTCTTCTCTGCCGGGGGGGGGGGCACAGCGGGTTGGGGGGGCACGACGGGCACCCGCCACCCTGCGCCCCGTGGATCCCCCCCACCGCCACCCCTCTGCACCCCAGGGACCCCCCCTGCACCCCCAGACCCCCCTGGACACCCCAGGGACTCCCCCTGCAACCCAAGACCCCCCTGGACACCCCAGGGACCCCCCAGGGACACCCCTGCAGCCCCAGACCCCCCTGGACAGCCCAGGGACCCCCCCCTGCACCCCCAGCCCCCCCTGGACACCCCAGGGACTCCCCCTGCACCCCCAGACCCCCCTGGACACCCCAGGGACCCCCCAGGGACACCCCTACACCCCAAGGACCCCCTGGACAGCCCAGGGACCCCCCCTGCACCCCCAGATCCCCCTGGACACCCCAGGGACCCCCCCTGCAGCCCAAGACCCCCCTGGACACCCCAGGGACCCCCCAGGGACCCCCCCTACACCCCAAGGACCCCCTGGACAGCCCAGGGACCCCCCTTGCACCCCCAGACCCCCCTGGACCCCCCAGGGACCCCCCAGAGACCCCCCTACAGCCCAAGGACCCCCTGGATACCCCAGGGACCCCCCTTGCACCCCCTGACCCCCCTCGGACACCCCAGGGACCCCCCCACACCTGCAGGACCCCCCCCGATACTCCAGGGCCCCCTGGGCACCCCCCAATCACCTCTGGGACCCCCAGACACACTCCAGACCCCCCAGGACCCCCCCAGGAACCCCTCCTGCCTTCCCCAAACACCCCTCGCACCCCTGGGACCCCCCCCAGGGACCCCCCCAGACATGCCAGACCCCTCGGACTTCCCCTGAGACCCCCTGGCCACCCCCAGCACACCTGGGCACCCCTCCCGACACCCCAGGGATCTCCCGGACATCCCCCGGGACCCCTGGGACCCCCAGGTCCTCCTGGACACCCCCATCACCCCACCACCTTCCGGAGACCCCAGCCACCTCCGAGACACTCCCTGCACCCCTAAGACCCCCCCGACATCCCCTGGGACCCCCAGCCATCCCCCAGCACCCACAGGACCTCCTCGGGGACCTCGGGGACACCCCCGTCACCCCCCCCAAACACCCTCCGGGACCCTCCAGGGCTCCCCACCTTCCACGATGACCTCGGCCTCGCTCTCGCCCCCGTTGGTCATGACCTTGTAGCGGCCCGTGTCCTCCTTGGTGGCCTCGTTGATGATGAGGTAGTGCTTCTTGCCGTCCTTCTTGAAGCGGTACTTGAAGGCCTCCTCCCGCGTGAGCTCCACCCCGTCCTTCATCCTGCCGGGTGGACCCGCGGCGCGTGGGCGCAGGGACCCGCGACGGTGGCCACGGCCACGTCATGGTGGCCGCGAGCACGCGGACGGCAGGGACGGGCAGGCGGACGGCGGGCATGGACACGGGGACAGACATGGGACGGCAAGTATGGACCCATGCAGCAGATGTGGACGTGCACGTGGTGGGTTTGGACACGCGGTGTGTGGGGACGGACATGCGATGGTGGGGACGGACACGTGACAGCGAACGTGGACATGCAGATGGCAGGGATCAAAACGTGGTGGTGGGGATGGACACACAGGTGACAGGGATGGACATGGGATGGTGCAGATGGACACACAGACGGCAGGAAGGGACATGTGGTGGTGGGGATGGACACGCAGGTGACAGGGATGGACACGTGGTGGTGGGGATGGACACACAGATGGCAGGAAGGGACACGGGATGGTGGAGATGGACACACAGACGGCAGGAAGGGACACGGGATGGTGGAGATGGACACACAGATGGCAGGAAGGGACATGTGGTGGCGGGCATGGACACGCAGGTGACAGGGAGGGACACGGGATGGTGGAGATGGACACACAGACGGCAGGAAGGGACATGTGGTGGCGGGCATGGACACGCAGGTGACAGGAAGGGACACGGGATGGTGCAGATGGACACACAGACGGCAGGAAGGGACACGGGATGGTGGGCATGGACACGCAGGTGACAGGAAGGGACACGGGATGGTGGAGATGGACACACAGACGGCAGGAAGGGACATGTGGTGGCGGGCATGGACACGCAGGTGACAGGGATGGACACGGGATGGTGGAGATGGACACACAGACGGCAGGAAGGGACACGGGATGGTGGAGATGGACACACAGACGGCAGGAAGGGACACGTGGTGGTGGGGATGGACACGCAGGTGACAGGGATGGACACGGGATGGTGGAGATGGACACACAGATGGCAGGAAGGGACACGGGATGGTGGGCATGGACACGCAGGTGACAGGGATGGACACGGGATGGTGGAGATGGACACACAGATGGCAGGAAGGGACATGTGGTGGCGGGCATGGACACGCAGGTGACAGGGATGGACACGGGATGGTGGAGATGGACACACAGACGGCAGGAAGGGACACGGGATGGTGGAGATGGACACACAGACGGCAGGAAGGGACATGTGGTGGTGGGCATGGACACGCAGGTGACAGGGATGGACACGGGATGGTGCAGATGGACACACAGATGGCAGGAAGGGACACGGGATGGTGGAGATGGACACACAGACGGCAGGAAGGGACATGTGGTGGCGGGCATGGACACGCAGGTGACAGGGAGGGACACGGGATGGTGGAGATGGACACACAGACGGCAGGAAGGGACATGTGGTGGCGGGCATGGACACGCAGGTGACAGGGATGGACACGGGATGGTGGAGATGGACACACAGACGGCAGGAAGGGACATGTGGTGGCGGGCATGGACACGCAGGTGACAGGGAGGGACACGGGATGGTGGAGATGGACACACAGATGGCAGGAAGGGACATGTGGTGGCGGGCATGGACACGCAGGTGACAGGGATGGACATGGGATGGTGGAGATGGACACACAGACGGCAGGAAGGGACATGTGGTGGCGGGCATGGACACGCAGGTGACAGGGAGGGACACGGGATGGTGGAGATGGACACACAGATGGCAGGAAGGGACATGTGGTGGCGGGCATGGACACGCAGGTGACAGGGAGGGACACGGGATGGTGGAGATGGACACACAGACGGCAGGAAGGGACATGTGGTGGCGGGCATGGACACGCAGGTGACAGGGAGGGACACGGGATGGTGCAGATGGACACACAGATGGCAGGAAGGGACATGTGGTGGCGGGCATGGACACGCAGGTGACAGGGATGGACACGGGATGGTGGAGATGGACACACAGACGGCAGGAAGGGACACGGGATGGTGGAGATGGACACACAGACGGCAGGAAGGGACATGTGGTGGTGGGGATGGACACGCAGGTGACAGGGATGGACACGGGATGGTGGAGATGGACACACAGATGGCAGGAAGGGACACGGGATGGTGGAGATGGACACACAGACGGCAGGAAGGGACACGTGGTGGTGGGGATGGACACGCAGGTGACAGGGATGGACACGGGATGGTGGAGATGGACACACAGATGGCAGGAAGGGACACGGGATGGTGGGCATGGACACGCAGGTGACAGGGAGGGACACGGGATGGTGGAGATGGACACACAGATGGCAGGAAGGGACATGTGGTGGCGGGCATGGACACGCAGGTGACAGGGATGGACACGGGATGGTGCAGATGGACACACAGACGGCAGGAAGGGACACGGGATGGTGGAGATGGACACACAGACGGCAGGGATGGACCTATGACAGTGGGCATGGACACGCAGAGGGCAGGGATGGACACGGGATGGCGGGCATGGACACCTGGACAGCGGCGCATTGGCCACACGGATGAGAAGGGGACGGACACGGAGAGAGACGGACACGCGGACACGAGGACCGGACACGCGCCGGGGACACGTTACCACATCACTTGAGCCCCCTCCTCGGACACCTCGGCCTCCAGCACCACGCGGTCGCCCACGAAGACCTGCTGGTCGTCCAGGCCCTTCATGACGGTCACGGGTGGCTCTGGAGGGGGGACACCGGCGGGGCGTCAGGGACGGGGACCCCGCCGCGGGGACCGCAGGGACCGCGGGGACCGCAGGGCCGCGCTCACCCTTGACGAAGACCTCGGTGAAGGACTTCTCGTCGTTGACGCGGCACTCGTAGGCGGCGTCATCGGCCAGCGAGCACTTGTGGATGGTGAGGATGCGCTTGAGGCCCACGTTCTCGAACACGTACCTGGGGGGACGCGGGGGGGACACGCGGTGGGGACAGCAACGGGGAGACGTGGGGACACGGGGAAGTGGGGGACACGGGGGGACACAGAGGCATGAGGGACATGGGACACATGGACACAAGAACGTGGGAGATATGGGGGGACACGGGGGGACAAAGGAGGAGACATGGGACATGGGGATGTGGAGGACACAGGGGGACACGGGGGGACACAGTGACACGGGGGGGGACGACACAGAATCAGAGCCAGGGCAGGAGCCTCCATGGGTCCTTGCAGACCCCCAGGCTCACCCCAGCCCCCCTCCTGCCCCCCAAATCCCCCTCCTGCCCCACTGCAGCCCCTCAGTATCTTCCCCTTCTGCCCCCAAGAGCCCCCCAAATCCCCCTCCAGTCCCCCAAGAGCTCCCCCAACCCCCCGTCCTGCCCCCCAGAGCCCCCCCAGGCCCCCAAATCCCCTTCTTGCCCCCCAGTACCCACCTCCTCCCCCCCCCCCGAGCCCCCAAACCACCCTCCTGCCCCACTCGGGACCCTCCTGCCCCCCAAGAGCCCACCAACCACTCTCCTACTCCCCTTGGGACCCTCCAGCCCCCCCAAGAGCCCCCCAAACCCCCCTCCTGCCCCACTCGGGCCCCCCCGGCCCCCCGTACTTGGTGCTGGGCTTGATGAGCTGCCCGTTCTTGTACCACTTGAGGGGCAGGTCGGGGTCGCTGAGCTCCACCACCAGCTTGATCTTGTTGCCCTTGTCCACCTGGTACGCCGGGTCCAGCTTGCGGACGAAGGCTGCGGCGCCCCGTCACCGTGGGCCACCGGTGTCCCCACGTCCCCACGTCCCCCGTGTCCCCCATCCCCACGTCCCCCCGTGGCCCCTCTTCTCCAGCCCTCCATGGTCCCCGTGTCCTCCACGTCTTCCATTCCCACATCCCTGTGTCCCCATGGTCCCCCCTCTCCAGTTCTCCGTGGTCCCCCATGTCCTCCATCCCCATGTCCCTGTGTCCCCGTGCTCCTCTTTCCCCAGTCCTCCATGGTCCCCCGTCCCCGTGTCCCCCCTTCCCCAGCCCTCCATGGTCCCCCATGTCCCCTGCGTCCCCTGTGTCCCCAGCCCCACGTCTCCCCCGTCTCTTGTGTCCCCATGGCCGCCCATTCCTCCAGCCCCAAGTCCCCCATGTCCCTTGCGTTGCCGTCTCTCGATGTCCCCGCATCTCCCCGTGTCCCTCCACGTCCCCACGCCCACCCATTCCCCCAGTCTCATGTCCCCCACGTCCCCCATGTCCCCCCGTGTCCCCTGTGCCCCCAGGTCCCTCAATGTCCCTGTGTCCCCCCACATCCCTGGTGCCCCCAGGTCCCTCGATGTCCCCCTGGCCCCCCCAGCCCCATATCCCTGTGTCCTCCCATGTCCCTGGTGCCCCCAGGTCCCTCGATGTCCCCCTGGCCCCCCCAGCCCCATGTCCCTGTGCCCCCCCACGTCCCCCATGCCCCCAGGTCCCTTGATGTCCCCTCTTCCCCAGCCCCATGTCCCTGTGCCCCCCCACGTCCCCCATGCCCCCAGGTCCCTTGATGTCCCCTCTTCCCCAGCCCCATGTCCCTGTGCCCCCCCACGTCCCACCACACCCCCACGCCCCCCCATTCCCTCGGCCCCACGTCCCTCCACGCCCCCCACATCCCCACGTCCCCCCAATGTCCTTGTGTCCCCCCACATCCCCGGTGCCCCCAGGTCCCTCGCTGTCCCCCCGACCCCCATCCCTATGTCTCTGTGTCCCATGTCCCACCACATCCCCACGTCCCCTCACTCCCTTGGCCTCCACGTCCCTCCCTGCCCCCCGCATCCCCGTGTCCCCCCAAGGTCCCCGTGTCCCCCCCAACGTCCCCGTCCCCCCCCGCCGCAGGCACCTTCGCTCTTCTTGGGCTCCACCTTGATCTTCTTGAGGCGCTTGAGCATGCCGCGCAGGTCGGTGATGCCGTACTGGAAGGCGATGCGCTCGTACTCGCTCTTCTTCGTCACCCCCTTGAGCAGCTCCCAGATCTCGGGCGGGAAGGGGTCGTCCTCGTCCTTCTTCTTCTTCTTCTCCTCCACCTGCACCTCCCTGCGGCGGCGGCGGCGGGCCCTCGCACGCGGCACACGCGCCACGGGCACCTCCCGCGCGCGGCCCTCGCACGGCCTCGCACGCGCGTATCGTGTGGCCTCGCACGCCCGCGGCCCTCGCACGGCCTCGTGTGCACCCCGCGCGGCCTCGCATGTGTGTGTCGTGCAGCCTTGCACACCCGCAGTCCTTGCACGGCCTCGTGCGTGCGCCTTGCACGGCCTCGCACGCCCACAGCCCTCGCACGGCCTCGCACGCGCGTATCGTGTGGCCTCGCACGCCCACGGCCCCTCGCACGGCCTCGTGTGCACCCCGCGCGGCCTCCCATGTGTGTGTCGCGCAGCCTTGCACACCTGCAGTCCTCGCACGGCCTCGCACGCGCGTATCGTGTGGCCTCGCACGCCCGCGGCCCTCGCACGGCCTCGTGTGCACCCCGCGCGGCCTCCCATGTGTGTGTCGTGCAGCCTTGCACACCCGCAGTCCTCGCACGGCCTCGCACGCGCGTATCGTGTGGCCTTGCACGCCCGCGGCCCTCGCACGGCCTCGTGCGTGTGCCTTGCACGGCCTCGCACGCCCGCGGCCCTCGCACGGCCTCGTGTGCACCCCGCGCGGCCTCGCATGTGTGTGTCGTGCAGCCTTGCACACCCGCAGTCCTCGCACGGGCTCGTGCGTGCGTCCTGCACGGCCTCGCACGCCCGCAGCCCCTCGCATGGTCTTGCACGCGCACATTGTGCGGTCTTGCACGCCTGTGGGCCCTTGCACAGCCTTGCACGCGCGTATCGTGTGGCCTCGCACGCCCACGGCCCCTCCCACGGCTTCGTGCGTGCGCCTTGCACGGCCTCACACACCCACAGCCCCTTGCATGGCCTCGTGCGTGCACTATGCACGGCCTCGCATGTGCACGGTCCCTTGCACGGCCTTGCACGTGCATGGCTCCTCGCACGGCCTCGTACGCACACCGGGCACGGCCTTGCACGCGTGCGCACCTTGCACGGCCTCGCACGCGCACGGCCGCTCGCACGGCCGCGTGCACCTGCTTCGCACGGCCCCCCGCACGAGCGCTTCCTTGCACAGCCCCACGCGTGCCCCTCGCACGCCCTCGCACGCCCTCGCACGCCCTCGCACGAGCACCCACCGCTTCTTGAGCAGGCCGCTGAAGTCCAGCTCGCCGGCCATGTCGCCCTTGGCTTCGCCCCTGCGGAGAGACGGGGGGAGCCCGGCGGGTGCTGGGGGGCCCTGGCGGGGGGGGGGGCACCCCAGGGTGGGGGGGGCGCAGGGGGTGATGGGGTTCAGGGGGGTCCCCTCGGTGTTTTGGGGGTCAGGGGGCCCCGGCGATGGGGTTTGGGGGGTCCCCAAGGTGCTTTGGGGGTCCCAGAGGTGAGACGGGGGTTGGGGGGGGGCCCTGGGGGAGTTGGTTTTTGGGGGGTCCCAAGGGTGAGATGGGGTTCGGGGGGGTCCCCAAGGTGGTCTGGGGTTTGGGGGGTCCCCAAGTGCGAGACAGGGCTGGGGGGGGACCCCAGGCTGAGCCGAGCATCGGGGGGGCCCCAAGGCGTATTGGGGTTCAGGGGGGCTCAAAGGGGGGATGGGGTTTGGGGGGGGCCCAGGCCATCGAAGGGGTCGGGGGGGGGTCCTCAGGCTATCGTGGGGTTTGGGGGGGTCCCTGGCCCATGGGGGGGTTTGGGGGGGCCCAGGCTCTGCTGGGGTCTGGGCGAGGTCCCTGGCCCATGGGGGGTTTTGGGGGGGGGTCCCCAGTCCATCAAAGGGGTCTGGGGGATCCCCAGGCTATGGGGGGGTTTCGGGGGGGTCCCCAAGCCATGGGGGGGGTTCGGGGGGGGCACTCACGTCCGTTTGAAGGCCTGCAGCACATTGTCCTTGTCATTGGGGCGGGGGGCTGCCAGACAGAGGGGAGCACGTGAGAACCCCCCCCAACATCTTTCCCCCCCCCCAAAACAGCTCCAGGGCCAGGCCCAGCCCTGTGGGGGGGGTCTGGGGGGGGGGAGCAGGGGTCCCGGGGGGGGTCCCAGGTCTGGGGGGGGTCCTGGGGGTTCCAGAAGGGGTCCTGGGTCTGGGGGGGGGTCCTGGGTCTGGGGGGGTCCTGGGGGAGGATTCCAGGTCCTGGGGGTCCCAGGGGTCCTGGGTGGTCACAGAGGGGGTCCTGAGTCCAGGGGGTCCTGGGTCCTGGGTCGGGGGGGGTCCCAGGGGTCCTGGGGGACACAGGACCAGGGGGGGTCCAAGGGAGGTCCCAGGGGGTCCTGGGTTTGGCGGGGGGGGGGGGGTGTTCAGGAGTCCCAGGGGAATCCTGGGGGTCCCAGAAGGATCCCAAATCCAGGAGGGTCCCGGGGGGGGTCCTGGGTCCGGGGGGGTCCTGCGGGGAGTCCCGCCTCTGGGGGGAGAGTCCCAGGGGGGTCCTCGGTGTGGGGGGGGTCCTGGGGGGGGTCCAGGCTCTGGGGGGGGTCAGAGATCCCAGCGGGGTCCCAGGGGTCCTGGGGGACACAGGTCCGGGGGGGTTCAAGGGGGGGTCCCAGGGGGGTGCCGGGTTGGGGGGGGTCCCAGGGGGGTCGGGGGTCCCGGGGGGGTCCCGGGGGGGGGTCCGGCGCACCCTCCACGTCGATGTTGAAGGAGCAGCTGTCCTTCTTGTCCTTGTCGGCCACCTCGCAGCGGTAGTCGCCCCGGTCGCTGATGGCCACTTTGCTGATGTGCAGCTCGAAGGTGTACACCTGCGGCGCGCCGGGGACACGCCGGGGACACGCCGGGGACACGCCGGGGACACGCCAGCGTACACGCCAGGGACACGGCAAGGACACGCCAGGGACACGCCAGGGACACGCCAGGGTACACGCCAGGGACACGGCAAGGACACGCCACCGTCGCACCACGGACACGCGAGGGGCACGGAAAGAGAGAGAGCAAGGCGACGGGACACGGAGCGGAACATGGCAGGGACACAGTGAGGGACGTGGTGAGAACAGCACCCAGTGCCTCCCAGTGCCTCCCAGTGCCCCCAGTCTCTCCCAGTGACTCCTAAGGCCTCCCAGTGACTCCTAGGGCCTCCCACTGCCTCCCAGTGTCTCCCAGTGACTCCTAGGGCCTCCCACTGCCTCCCAGTGCCCCCAGTGTCTCCCAGTGACTCTTAGGGCCTCCCAGTCTCTCCCAGTCCCTCAAAAACTCTCCTGATTCCTCCCAGTTCCTCCCAGTGTCTCCCAGTCTTCTCCAGTGCCCCCCAGGCTCTCCCAGAGCCCCCAGCTTCTCCCAGTGCCCCCCCCCCAGGGCTACCCCAGTCTCTCCTAGTCTCTCCCAGTGCCTCCCAGTCTCTCTCAGCACCACCCAGTGCCCCCTCAGTGTCTCCCAGTGCCCCCTCAGTGCTACCCCAGTCTCTCCCAGTGACCTGCAGGCTTTCCCAGTGCCTCCCAGTCTCTCCCAGTGCCTCCCAGTCTCTCCCAGTGCTGCCCCAATCTTCTTCAGTGCCTCCCAGTCTCTCCCAGTGCCACCCAGTGCTGTCTCAGTGCCTCCCAGTCTCTCCCAGCGCCCTCCAGAGCCTCCCAGCGCCCCCTCAGCGCTGCCCCAGTCTCTCCCAGTCCCTCCCAGTGCCCCCCAGTGCCGCCACCTTGCTCTCCTTGTCGAAGGCCTCCTTGAACTGGAAGCGGGTGCCGCTCTTGATGCCCAGCTCCAGCCACTTCCCCTTGAACCACTTCACCGCCGGCTTGGTGGCCAGCTGCGCCCCGTCCACCCGGGCCACCACCGTGACGTCCTTCCCTGGGGACACCCCGGGGGGTCACCCCACGGCCACCCACGGGGACCCACGGCCACCCCACGGGGACCCACGGGGACCCACGGCCACCCCCAGCCCCGTGGGCACCCCCAGACCTCGGCCACCCGGGCCACCGCCGTGACGTCCTTCCCTGGGGACACCCGTGGGGTCACCCCACGGCCACCCACGGGGACCCACGGCCACCCCACAGCCACCCCATGGGGACCCACAGGGACCCACGGCCACCCCCAGCCCCATGGCACCCCCAGACCTCGGCCACCCAGGCCACCGCCGTGACGTCCTTCCCTGGGGACACCCCGGGGTCACCCCACGGCCACCCACGGGGACCCACGGCCACCCCATGGGGACCCACGGGGACCCACGGCCACCCCCAGCCCCGTGGGCACCCCCAGACCTCGGCCACCCGGGCCACCGCCGTGACGTCCTTCCCTGGGGACACCCAGCGGGTCACCCCACCACCCCACAGCCACCCCACAGGGACCCCCAGGAGCCCCCCAGCCCCCAGGGACCCCCCAGGAGCCCCCCCAGCCCCATGAGGACCCCTGGGGAGCCTCCTCAGCCCCCCCAAGACCCCCCCGGCCCCACGGAGACCCCTCAGGACCCTTCTCCAGCCCCCCAGGACCCTCCACAGCCCCCCCGGGACCCCCCCAGCCTGCCAGGGACCCCCTGGGAGCCCCCCCAGCCCCACAGAGACCCCTCAGGACCCTTCTCCAGCCCCCCAGGACCCTCTTCAGCCCCCCCGGGACCCCCCCAGCCCCCAGGGACCCCCCAGGAGCCCCCCCAGCCCCATGAGGACCCCTGGGGAGCCTCCTCAGCCCCCCCAAGACCCCCCCGGCCCCATGGAGACCCCTCAGGACCCTTCTCCAGCCCCCCAGGACCCTCCACAGCCCCCTACGCTCTCCCAGGACTCTCCGCAGCCCCCCCAGGACCCCCCCAGCCCCATGGAGACCCCTCAGGACCCTTCTCCAGCCCCCCAGGACCCTCTTCAGCCCCCCCGGGACCCCCCCAGCCTGCCAGGGACCCCCTGGGATCCCCCCCCAGCCCCACAGAGACCCCTCAGGACCCTTCTCCAGCCCCCCAGGACCCTCTTCAGCCCCCCCGGGACCCCCCCAGCCTGCCGGGGACCCCTTGGGACCCCCCCCAGCCCCACAGAGACCCCTCAGGACCCTTCTCCAGCCCCCCAGGACCCTCCACAGCCCCCCCGGGACCCCCCCAGCCCCACGAGCACCCCCCAGGCCCCTCCTCAGCCCCCCAGGACCCTGTGCAGCCCCCCCGGGACCCCCCCGCCCCCCCCAACCTACCGCTGTCCACGAGGACGCTCTGGGGCTTGCTGAGGAAGAGCCCGTCGGGGTCGCGCGGCTCGGGGGGGTGGATGTCGTCTGCGCGAGAGCAGGTCAGGGGGGGCACCGGGGGGGGGGGGACACCCCGGGGGGGGGGACACCAGGGGGGGCACGGCCAGCTCCTCACCCGGGGAGTCATCCTTGCTATCTGCAACGAAACAGGGGGGTTAGAGGCGCCCTGACGCCGAACCCGGCCCCCCCCCGGCACCCTGACCCCCCCCCCAGCACCCTGACCCCAAACCTGACCCCCCCCCCGCGCACCCTGACCTCAAATCTGACCACCCCCAGGCACCCTGACCCCCCCCCAGCACCCTGACCCCAAACCTGACCCCCCCCCCGCGCACCCTGACCCCAAACCTGACCCCCTCCAGGCACCCTGACCCCCCCCCGGCACCCTGACCCCAAACCTGACCCCCCCCGCGCACCCTGACCTCAAATCTGACCACCCCCAGGCACACTGCCCCCCCCGAGCACCCTGACCCCAGATCTGCCCCCCCCAGGCATTCTGCCCCCCCCAATGGCACCCTAACCTCAAACCTGACCCCCCCCCCCAGGCACGCTGACCCCAAACCTGCCCCCCCCCGGGCACCTTGACACCCCCTGGGCACCCTGACTCCAAACCTGATCCCCCCCACAGCACCCTGACCCCCCCCCCCAAGCACCCTGACCCCAAATCTGACCCCCCCAGGCACCCTGACCCCAAAGCCCCCCCCCAGGCACCCTGACCTTGACCCCCCCCCCCAGGCACCAGACCCCCCCCCCGACCTTTTGGGGGCTTCTCCTCCTCTCCCTGTTTCTCTTCCTTCTTCTCCTCTTTCTTCTCCTTCTTCTCCTCCTTTTTCGCCTCCTTCTTGGCGGCTGCGGGGGGGGGGCATAAGACCCTGCCCCCCCCCCCAGGGCAATTACCCCCCCGGGGGCAAATACCCCCCCCCCGGGGCAAATACCCTCCCCAAAGCCAACTACCCTACCCCCCACCCTTCTCCCACCCCATCAGGGCAATTGCCCCCCCCAGGGGCTTCTCCCCCCCCAGGGGCAATTACCCCCCCCCAGTCCTTCTGCCCACCCCAGGGGCAACTAGCTCCCCCCCCGGGCAACTATTCCTCCCCCAGGGGCAATTAACCCCCCCGAGGTCCCCCTGCCCCCAGCAATTGCCCCCCCCCAGGGTATTTCCCCACCCCCAAGGGCACAACCTGCCCTGGGGGCAAATGACACCCCGGGGGGGGGCAAATGACATGTTGGGGGGGGGCAAGTGACACCTCACAGGGTGCAAATGACACCCTGGGGGGGCAAATGACACCCTGGGGGGGCAAATGACATGTCGGGGGGGGCGATAACACCCAGGGGGGGCAAATAAGACACCAGAGGTGACAAATGACACCTCACAGGGGACAAACGACACCCGGGGGGGGGAGGAAAGTGACACCCCGGGGCCACCCCAGGGGGTGGCCAGGCTGGGGGGGGGGCACTTCGTCCCCCCCCCATGCCGCCTGGCACCCAGGGGAGCCCTATATAAGGCCTCGACTCGGCTCTAACCGCCCCCCCCCGTAAATAGCCTGGGGACGGGGCCAGGCCTCAGCTGTCACCGGGCTCATGTCACCAACAGGGGGGGGACACGGGGGGGGGACATGGGGACATGGCAGGGACCCCCCCCCTCAAAGCCACCCCGCGTCCCGTCCTCCCCCTATGCTTTGCCTGGTGTCCCCCCCCACCGGTGTCCCCCCCCACCGGTGTCACCCTCGGTGTCAGCCTCCTTGGTGTCCCCCCCCCTCGGTGTCACCCCCCCCAGGTGTCCTCGTGTCCCCCCTCCCCCGGGACCCGCCTGATTTAGTGGCCGTCACCTGCGGGTGCCCTTTCGGGGCGGCTCACGTGGGGCCCCGAAACCCGACCCCCCCCCCGACCCCCCCGACGGGGTAACCCGAGCACCCAGCTCCTCGCACACGCGTGTGCCGCCACACGTGTGTGTGTGTGTCCCCCCCCACCGCCACGCACACGCGTGTGTGTCCCCCCTCGCACCGTGCACACACGTGTGTGCCCCCCCCAAGCACACGTGTGGGCCCGGCCAGCGCCGACATGGCCCCCCCCCCCCCGCTGGGCACACGCGTGTGCGAAGGAGCGGTGCCACTCGCACACGCGTGTGCAAATCCCCCCCACCAAAGTGCCTCAAATACCCCCAAACCCAACTGCCCCCCCCGCTAAGTCCTCCTGCCCCCCCATGGGGCAATTGTGCCCCCTTCTCCCCCCAGCAGGGGCAATTGCCCCCCCCAGTCCTTCTGCCCCCACCAGGGTCAATTACCCCCCCCTTCTCCCCCCAGCAGGGGCAACTGCCCCCCCAAGTCCTTGTGCCCCCCCAGGGGCAATTGCCCCCCCCTTTTCCCCCTCATCAGGGGCAATTGCCCCCCCCATCCTTCTGCCCCTGCTGGGGTAATCGCCCCCCTCTTCGCCCCCCACCAGGGGCAATTGTCCCCCCAAGTGCTTCTGCCCCTGCAAGAAGCAATTACCCCCCCCAGTCCTTCTGCCCCCCCCAGGGGCAATTGCCCCCCCTTCTCCCCCCCCCATCAGGAGCAATTCCCGCCAAAAATCCTTTCCCTTTTTCTAAGAGCAACCACATTCCCCCCCTAAAGCTTCTGCCCCTCCCTGGGGCAATTGTCCCCCCCAGCTAATTGCCCCCCCCCAGTTAGTTGCCCCCCCCAGCTAGTTGCCCCCCGCCCTACCGGCCTTGGGGGGCTCGGGCATGGCTGCGGGGTGCTGGGCTCCGGCTCGGCTCCGACTGCGCCCGGCGCCTCCGGCCCGACCCTATAAAGCCCCGACCCCCCCCCGGCCCGGCCCCCCACCAAAAATCCCCCCCCCGGGACATGGGGACACCCCAGGCCAGGCTGGGGGGGGGTGGAGAGCTGTTTGGGGGGCGTTAGCCCCTGGAGGGGGGGATTTGCCCCCTTGGGGGGGGAAATCGCTCCCTGTTCCTCCAGGATTTGCCCCCGGGGGGGGGGGAATTGTGCCCCTCTTCCCCTGGGAATTGCCCCCCCCCCCCCGGTGTAACCCGAGCCCGGCGGCATCGCCGGGGATTTGGCAGCTCTGGGTGTCTGATCCCCCCGGGGGGGGGGCACGGGCCACCGCGGGGGACGGATGTGTCCCCGTGACCCCCCCCCCGACTGTCGCGTTCAGGACCTGATCCCCGGGGGGGGCCACGTGCCACCGTGGGGTGGATGTGTCGCCCCCCCCCCCCACCACGACGGGACAGACGTGGCTCTGGGCGACGCCAGGGACCCCCTGTCCCCCCCCGGGGCACCTATGTCCCCCTGTCACCTATAGGGACCCCCAGGACCCCTGTACCCCCCCCCGGGGCACCCAGGGCCCCCCATCACCTATAGGGACCCTTATGGCACCCTGCCCCCCCCCGGGGGCACCCATGGCCCCCTGTCACCTACAGGGACCCCCAGGACCCCTGTACCCCCCCCCCGGGGCACCCAGGGCCCCCCATCACCTATAGGGACCCCAAGGACCCCCCCGGCCCCCCCGGGCCCCTGTCGCCTACGGGGACCCCCAGGACCCCCCTGTCATCCCCCCCCCGGGGCCTCCACGGCGCCCGGTCCCCCCGCAGGACACTCGTGGGTGCCCCCGCCACCTCCCCTCCGCCATGTTGGCGCCCCGCCCGCCCCCGTCACGTGACGAGGCCACGCCGTCACGTGACGAAGCCGCAGCACTTCCGCCCGGAGCGCGGCGCGCCGGCAGGTACGGGGGGGTCACTGGGTCACGTGGGCGCCGGCGGCGGGAGCAGGGGGCGGGAGGGGCCCGGGCGCGCTCTGTCCCCCCCCCCGGGGGCTGTTCACCCCCCCCCCCGGGCCCGAACTGCCCCCACAGGGCCCTATTTACCCCCCCCGTCCGATCTGCCCCCCAGGGTCCCTGCTGCCCCCCCCCCCCACCCGGGACTGAGCTGCCCCCCCCGGGGTCCCTGCTGCCCCCCCCCGGGCCCCAGTCTGCCCCCCCCCGGCCCCCATCTGCCCCCCCGTGTCCCCATGTGCCCCCCCCCGGCCCCCAATCTGCCCCCCTGGCTCCTGCCCCCTCTGGGTCCCCATCTGCCCCCCGGGTCACCGTCTGCCCCCCCCGGCCCCCATCTGCTCCCCTGGGTCCTGGTCTGCCCCCCCCGGCCCCCATCTGCTCCCCTGGGTCCCAATTTCCCCCCCCAAGGGCCCCCATCTGCCCCCTTTGGGTCCCAATCTGCCCCCCCAGAGCCCCAGTCTGCCCCTTTGGGCACCCATCTGCCCCCCCCGCATCCCAATCTGCCCCCTAGAGCCCCCATCTGCCCCCCCCGGTCCCGATTTGCCCCCCCCAAGGCCCCCATCATGCCCCCCCGGGCCCCTCACCTGCCCCCCCATTCCCCGGGACTGCCCATCCCCACGGTGACCCCCCCCCCGTTGCCCCCAGTGGCCATGGGCACCCCAAAGCCCCCCCGGGTCCCCATCTGCCCCCCCTGGGCCCCCATCTGCTCCCCCAGGGCCCCCAATCTGGCCCCCATCTGCCCCCCCTGTGTCCCGATCTGCCCCCCCCAGAACCCCAATCTGCCCCCCCCGGCTCCCGATCTGCCCCCCCCTGTGTCCCAATCTGCCCCCCCCGATCCCTAATCCGCCCCCCTGGGTCCCAGTGTGCCCCTCCAAGGCCCCCATCTGCCCCCCTGTGTCCCGATCTGCCCCCCCAGAACCCCAATCTGCCCCCCCAGCTCCTGATCTGCCCCCCCCAGAGTCCCGATCTGCCCCCCCGGGTCCCAATCCGCCCCCCCGGCTCCTGATCTGCCCCCCCAGAGTCCCGATCTGCCCCCCCAGAACCCCAATCTGCCCCCCCCGGCTCCTGATCTGCCCCCCCTGTGTCCCGATCTGCCCCCCCCGATCCCTAATCCGCCCCCCTGGGTCCCAATGTGCCCCTCCAAGGCCCCCATCTGCCCCCCCAGAGTCCCGATCTGCCCCCCCAGAACCCCAATCTGCCCCCCCGGCTCCTGATCTGCCCCCCCTGTGTCCCGATCTGCCCCCCCAGAACCCCAATCTGCCCCCCCAGCTCCTGATCTGCCCCCCCAGAGTCCCGATCTGCCCCCCCAGAACCCCAATCTGCCCCCCCGGCCCCTGATCTGCCCCCCCAGAGTCCCGATCTGCCCCCCCGGGTCCCAATCCGCCCCCCCGGCTCCTGATCTGCCCCCCGTGTGTCCCAATCTGCCCCCCCGGGTCCCAATCTGCCCCCCTGGGTCCCAATGTGCCCCTCCAAGGCCCCCATCTGCCCCCCCCCGCAGTGACCCCCCCCCCCCCCCGCCGTCGCCCGCAGCGGCCATGGGCGCCCCGAAGCCGCTGATCCTGCCGTGGCTGCGGGCGCAGCTGGACCGGGGGGGCTACCCGGGCGTGCGCTGGCTGGGGGCCACCCGCTTCCGCGTGCCCTGGAAGCACGGCCTGCGCCACGACGTCGCCCCCGAGGACTTCCAGCTCTTCCAGGTGCGGCCCCCCCCCCGGACCCCCCCCGGCACCCCCCCGGCACCCCCCCAGCACCCGCTGCAGCACCCCGCATCCCTCTGCACCCGTCTGGCACCCCCCCGTGTCCCCCACCATCCCGCCCCCCGGACCTGCCTTGAGCCCCCCCAACCTGCCCCATATCCCCCCATCCTGCCCCCCAGCCCCCCCAACCTGCCCCATATCACCCCATCCTGCCCCCCAGCCCCCCTGACCTGCCCCCCAGCCCCCCCAACCTGCCCCATATCCCCCCATCCTGCCCCCCAGCCCCCCGACCTGCCTTGAGCCCCCCCAACCTGCCCCATATCCCCCCATCCTGCCCCCCAGCCCCCCTAACCTGCCTTGAGGCCCCCCAACCTGCCCCATATCCCCCCATCCTGCCCCCCAGCCCCCCCTAACCTGCCTTGAGCCCCCCCAACCTGCCCCATATCCCCCCATCCTGCCCCCCAGCCCCCCTGACCTGCCTTGAGCCCCCCCAACCTGCCCCATATCCCCCCATCCCGCCCCCCAGCACCCCTGACCTGCCTTGAGCCCCCCAACCTGCCCCATATCCCCCCATCCTGCCCCCCAGCCCCCCTGACCTGCCTTGAGCCCCCCCAACCTGCCCCATATCCCCCCATCCTGCCCCCCAGCCCCCCGACCTGCCTTGAGCCCCCCCAACCTGCCCCATATCCCCCCATCCTGCCCCCCAGCCCCCCTAACCTGCCTTGAGGCCCCCCAACCTGCCCCATATCCCCCCATCCTGCCCCCCAGCCCCCCCTAACCTGCCTTGAGGCCCCCCAACCTGCCCCATATCACCCCATCCTGCCCCCCAGCCCCCCTGACCTGCCTTGAGGCCCCCCAACCTGCCCCATATCCCCCCATCCTGCCCCCCAGCCCCCCTGACCTGCCTTGAGCCCCCCCAACCTGCCCCATATCCCCCCATCCTGCCCCCAGCCCCCCTAACCTGCCTTGAGCCCCCCAAACCTGCCCCATATCCCTCCCATCCTGCCCCCCAGCCCCCCTGACCTGCCTCTAGCCCCCCGAACCTGCCCCATATCCCCCCATCCTGCCCCCCAGCCCCCTAACCTGCCTTGAGCCCCCCCATCCTGCCCCATATCCCCCCATCCTGCCCCCCAGCCCCCTAACCTGCCTTCAGCCCCCCCAACCTGCCCCATATCCCCCCATCCTGCCCCCCAGCCCCCCAACCTGCCTTCAGCCCCCCCAACCTGCCCCATATCCCCCATCCTGCCCCCCAGCCCCCCAACCTGCCCCATATCCCCCCATCCTGCCCCCAGCCCCCCTAACCTGCCTTCAGCCCCCCCAACCTGCCCCATATCCCCCCATCCTGCCCCCCAGCCCCCCTAACCTGCCTTGAGCCCCCCCAACCTGCCCCATATCCCCCCATCCTGCCCCCCAGCCCCCCTAACCTGCCTTGAGCCCCCCCAACCTGCCCCATATCCCCCCATCCTGCCCCCCAGCCCCCTAACGTGCCTTGAGCCCCCCCAACCTGCCCCATATCCCCCCATCCTGCCCCCCAGCCCCCCTGACCTGCCTCTAGCCCCCCCAACCTGCCCCATATCCCCCCATCCTGCCCCCCAGCCCCCCTGACCTGCCTTGAGCCCCCCCAACCTGCCCCATATCCCCCCATCCTGCCCCCCAGCCCCCCTGACCTGCCTTGAGCCCCCCAACCTGCCCCATATCCCCCATCCTGCCCCCCAGCCCCCCTAACCTGCCTTGAGCCCCCCCAACCTGCCCCATATCCCCCATCCTGCCCCCCAGCCCCCCCAACCTGCCCCATATCCCCCCATCCTGCCCCCCAGCCCCCCTAACCTGCCTTGAGCCCCCCCAACCTGCCCCATATCCCCCCATCCTGCCCCCCAGCCCCCCTAACCTGCCTTGAGCCCCCCCAACCTGCCCCATATCCCCCCATCCTGCCCCCCAGCCCCCCTAACCTGCCTTGAGCCCCCCGAACCTGCCCCATATCCCCCCATCCTGCCCCCCAGCCCCCCTGACCTGCCTTGAGCCCCCCCAACCTGCCCCATATCCCCCATCCTGCCCCCCAGCCCCCCTGACCTGCCTTGAGCCCCCCGAACCTGCCCCATATCCCCCCATCCTGCCCCCCAGCCCCCCTGACCTGCCTTGAGCCCCCCCAACCTGCCCCATATCCCCCCATCCTGCCCCCCAGCCCCCCTGACCTGCCTTGAGCCCCCCGAACCTGCCCCATATCCCCCCATCCTGCCCCCCAGCCCCCTAACCTGCCTTGAGCCCCCCCAACCTGCCCCATATCCCCCCATCCTGCCCCCCAGCCCCCCTAACCTGCCTTGAGCCCCCCCATCCTGCCCCATATCCCTCCCATCCTGCCCCCCAGCCCCCTAACGTGCCTTGAGCCCCCCCAACCTGCCCCATAGCCCCCCATCCTGCCCCCCAGCCCCCCTGACCTGCCTTGAGCCCCCCAACCTGCCCCATATCCCCCCATCCTGCCCCCCAGCACCCCCTAACCTGCCTTGAGCCCCCCCAACCTGCCCCATATCCCCCCATCCTGCCCCCCAGCCCCCCTAACCTGCCTTGAGCCCCCCCAACCTGCCCCATATCCCCCCATCCTGCCCCCCAGCCCCCCTGACCTGCCTTGAGCCCCCCCAACCTGCCCCATATCCCCCATCCTGCCCCCCAGCCCCCCTAACCTGCCTTGAGCCCCCCCAACCTGCCCCATATCCCCCCATCCTGCCCCCCAGCCCCCCTGACCTGCCTTGAGCCCCCCCAACCTGCCCCATATCCCCCCATCCTGCCCCCCAGCCCCCCTAACCTGCCTCTAGCCCCCCAACCTGCCCCATATCCCCCCATCCTGCCCCCCAGCCCCCCTAACCTGCCTTGAGCCCCCCCAACCTGCCCCATATCCCCCCATCCTGCCCCCCAGCCCCCCTAACCTGCCTCTAGCCCCCCGAACCTGCCCCATATCCCCCCATCCTGACCCCCAGCCCCCCTAACCTGCCTTGAGCCCCCCAAACCTGCCCCATATCCCCCCATCCTGCCCCCCAGCCCCCCTGACCTGCCTTGAGCCCCCCCAACCTGCCCCATATCCCCCCATCCTGCCCCCCAGCCCCCCTAACCTGCCTTGAGCCCCCCAAACCTGCCCCATATCCCCCCATCCTGCCCCCCAGCCCCCCTGACCTGCCTTGAGCCCCCCCAACCTGCCCCATATCCCCCCATCCTGCCCCCCAGCCCCCCTGACCTGCCCTCAGCCCCCCCAACCTGCCCCATATCCCCCCATCCTGCCCCCAGCCCCCCGGACCTGCCTTGAGCCCCCCAACCTGCCCCATATCCCCCCATCCTGCCCCCCAGCCCCCCCAACCTGCCTTGAGCCCCCCCAACCTGCCCCATATCCCCCCATCCTGCCCCCCAGCCCCCCTGACCTGCCTTGAGCCCCCCAAACCTGCCCCATATCCCCCCATCCTGCCCCCCAGGCCCCCAGACCTGCCTTGAGCCCCCCCAACCTGCCCCATATCCCCCCATCCTGCCCCCCAGCACCCCCTAACCTGCCTTGAGCCCCCCCAACCTGCCCCATATCCCCCCATCCTGCCCCCCAGCCCCCCCAACCTGCCTTGAGCCCCCCCAACCTGCCCCATATCCCCCCATCCTGCCCCCCAGCCCCCCTGACCTGCCTTGAGCCCCCCGAATCTGCCCCATATCCCCCCATCCTGCCCCCCAGCCCCCCCAACCTGCCTTGAGCCCCCCCAACCTGCCCCATATCCCCCCATCCCGCCCCCCAGCTCCCCTAACCTGCCTTGAGCCCCCCAACCTGCCCCATATCCCCCATCCTGCCCCCCAGCCCCCCTAACCTGCCTTGAGCCCCCCCAACCTGCCCCATATCCCCCCATCCTGCCCCCCAGCACCCCTAACCTGCCTTGAGCCCCCCCAACCTGCCCCATATCCCCCCATCCTGCCCCCCAGCCCCCCTAACCTGCCTTGAGCCCCCCCAACCTGCCCCATATCCCCCCATCCTGCCCCCCAGCCCCCCTGACCTGCCTTGAGCCCCCCAACCTGCCCCATATCCCCCCATCCTGCCCCCCAGGCCCCCAGACCTGCCTTGAGCCCCCCCAACCTGCCCCATATCCCCCCATCCTGCCCCCCAGCACCCCTAACCTGCCTTCAGCCCCCCCAACCTGCCCCATATCCCCCCATCCTGCCCCCCAGCCCCCCGACCTGCCTTCAGCCCCCCCAACCTGCCCCATATCCCCCCATCCTGCCCCCCAGCCCCCCTAACCTGCCTTGAGCCCCCCCAACCTGCCCCATATCCCCCCATCCTGCCCCCCAGCACCCCTAACCTGCCTTCAGCCCCCCAACCTGCCCCATATCCCCCCATCCTGCCCCCCAGCCCCCCTAACCTGCCTCTAGCCCCCCAACCTGCCCCATATCCCCCCATCCTGCCCCCCAGCCCCCCTGACCTGCCTTGAGCCCCCCCAACCTGCCCCATATCCCCCCATCCTGCCCCCCAGCCCCCCTGACCTGCCTTGAGCCCCCCCAACCTGCCCCATATCCCCCCATCCTGCCCCCCAGCCCCCCTGACCTGCCTTGAGCCCCCCCAACCTGCCCCATATCCCCCCATCCTGCCCCCCAGCCCCCCTGACCTGCCTTGAGCCCCCCCAACCTGCCCCATATCCCCCCATCCTGCCCCCCAGCCCCCCTAACCTGCCTTGAGCCCCCCCAACCTGCCCCATATCCCCCCATCCTGCCCCCCAGCCCCCCTAACCTGCCTTGAGCCCCCCCAACCTGCCCCATATCCCCCCATCCTGCCCCCCAGCCCCCCCTAACCTGCCTGCAACCCCAGGCTGGGCCAAAACCTGGGATACCGGGTTTTGGGGGGGGATATCGTGTTGGGGGGGGGACCCCACGCGTGTGCCCCCCCCCAGGACTGGGCCATCGCCAGCGGGTGCTACCGGCCCGGCGTGGACCCGCCGGCACCGGCCGTCTGGAAGCGCAACTTCCGGGCAGCGCTGAACCGCAAGCCGGGGCTGCGCGTGGTCGAGGACCGCAGCGGCGACGCCGGGGACCCCCACAAGGTCTACGAGTTCCTGCCCGGGGGGCCGGGGGGGGCCGGGGACCCCCCCGAGGTCTACGAGTTCCTGCCCGGGGCGCTGGGGGGGGCCAGCGGCGCTGGGGACCCCCCCGAGACCTATGAGTTCCTGCCCGGGGTGCCGGGGGGGGCCAGCGGTGCTGGGGACCCCCCCGAGGTCTACGAGTTCCTGCCCGGGGTGCCGGGGGGGGCCGGGCAGCCCCCCAGGGCAGGTGATGCAGGTGAGGGGGTGCTGGGGGGCGGGATGGGGGGATATGGGGCAGGTTGTGGGGGCTGGAGGTGGATTAGGGGGCACTGGGGGGGCGGGATGTGGGATATGGGGCAGGTTGCGGGGGCTGGAGTCAGGTTGGGGGGTGCTGGGGGGCAGGATGGGGGATATGGGGCAGGTTGGGGGGGCTGGAGTCAGGTTGGGGGGTGCTGGGGGGCAGGATGGGGGGATATGGGGCAGGTTGGGGGGGCTGGAGTCAGGTTGGGGGGGTGCGTGGGGGTGCTGGGGGGCAGAGTGGGGGGACTGGGGGCAGGTTAGGGGGTGCTGGGGTGCAGAATGTGGGATATGGGGCAGGTTGGGGGGCTGGAGTCAGGTTGGGGGGCTGGGGGGCAGGATGGGGGATATGAGGCAGGTTGGGGAGCTGGAGGCAGATTAGGGGTTGCTGGGGGGCAGGATGGGGGGATATGGGGCAGGTTGGGGGTGCTGGAGTCAGGTTGGGGGGGTGCGTGGGGGTGCTGGGGGGCAGAGTGGGGGGACTGGGGGCAGGTTAGGGGGTGCTGGGGGGCAGGATGGGGGGATATGGGGCAGGTTGGGGGGGCTGGAGTCAGGTTAGGGCGTGCTGGGGGGCAGGATGGGGGCATATGGGGCAGATTAGGGGGTCCTGGGGGCAGGTTGGGGGGCGCTGGGGGGGCAGGATGGGGGATATGGGGCAGGTTGGGGGGGCTGGAGTCAGGTTAGGGCGTGCTGGGGGGCAGGATGGGGGCATATGGGGCAGGTTGGGGGGGCTGGGGGCAGGTTGGGGGGCGCTGGGG
This sequence comes from Dromaius novaehollandiae, assembly GCF_036370855.1. Lineage (NCBI taxonomy): Eukaryota > Metazoa > Chordata > Aves > Casuariiformes > Dromaiidae > Dromaius > Dromaius novaehollandiae. The sequence goes on along the minus strand of NC_088129.1, from coordinate 101,869 downwards.
GGGCAGGATGGGGGATATGGGGCAGGTTGGGGGGGCTGGAGTCAGGTTGGGGGGTGCTGGGGGGCAGGATGGGGGCATATGGGGCAGGTTGGGGGGGCTGGGGGCAGGTTGGGGGGCGCTGGGGGCAGGATGGGGGATATGGGGCAGCTTGGGGGGCCAGGGAGGGGTCCCAACCCTCTTTCTGCCCCCCCAGGCCCGGCTGAGCCCCCCGAGGCCTCTGGGGGGGACCTGGAGCTGCTGGAGCCGGAGCTGGACTGCGGCCAGGTGGGGGGGGGGGCGGGGGGGGGGGGGGGCTTGGCCGGGGGCGGGGCCTGCTCCCCCACCCCCCCCACTTCATTATCCACCTTCTAATTACCCCCCAATTAATTATCCCCCCCCCCTTATTACCCCCCCCAGGACTGGGACCTGGACGAAGTCATGAACATGCTGGTGCTCGACAGCCCCGAGGAAGGTGAGAAAGGGCCCAGGCGTCCGGGACCCCCCCCCCCCCGAGGGGGCCCAGGTGTCCGGGCCCCCCCCCACCCCAAAAACCATCCCCTTGCAGACGTCGCCATCTCGCTGCTCGCCCCAGCCCCCGACGATGCCCCAGGTGGGTATTGCCCCCCCTTATTGCCCCCCCCTTATTGCCCCCAGCCCCCCTGACCCCCCCTTGTTGCCCCCTTATTGCGCCCAGCCCCTTATTGCCCCTTGACCCCCCCTTGTTGCCCCCAGCCCCCTTTTTATTGCTCCCTATTGCCTTTAGATGTCTCTTATTGCCCCCCTTACTGCCCCTGACCCATTATTGCCCCCTGCCCCCCCCATTGCCCCTCGGGCCCCCCCCTTATTGCCCCGGGCCCCCCCTATTGCCACCTACCTCCCTATTGCCCCTCGGGCCCCCCCCTATTGCCCCAGGCCCCCCCTATTGCCACCTACTCCCTTATTGCCCCCTGGGCCCCCCCTTATTGCCCCCAGCCCCCCCCTTATTGCCCCCCATCCCCTATTATTGCTCCTAGACTCCCTTTATTGCCCTAGTTCCCTGCTGTTGCCCCTGGACCCCCCCCCCCGTTATTGCCCCTAGCCCCCCCCGCGTTGCCCCCAGGCCCCCTTCTTGCCCCCTAAGCCCTGCTCTTGCCCCCAGACCCCCCCGTGCTGCCCCCGGACCCCCTATTGCCCCCCGGAGGACGCCATGGGGCTGGGCCCCCCCCCGCAGCCAGGCTGCCCCCTCCCCGACCTGCTCATCGGGGCGGATGAGCTGAGTAAGTCCCGGCCCCCCCCACCCGCAAACTGGGGGGGCCCTGGGGGGGCCTATAGGGCTGGGGGGGCCTTAGGAGTGCTTGGGGAGTTAGAGGGTGCTGGAGAGGTTTGGGGGGTGCCTATAGGCCTGGGGGGGCCCTATAGGGTTTGGGGGGGGGGGTCCCTGGGGAGTTAGGGGGTGGCAGGAAGATTGGGGGGACCCTATAGGGCTGGGGGGGGGTGTGTAAGGGGAATCTATAGGGTTCAGGGGTGCTTGGGGAGCTGCAGAGTACTAAAGGGTGCTGGGGGGTCGCTGTAGGGCTGGGGGGCCCTATAGGGCTTGGGGAGACCTCGGGAAGTTGGGGGGGGCAGAGTGGTTTGGGGGAGCCCCTATAGCGCTTGGGGCATCCGGGAAGACCCTATAGGATTGGGGAAATCGGGGGGAATGGGTGATCTGGGGGGGGGTCCCTATAGCCTTGGGGTGCCCCGGGGGGGTCAGGGAGCTCCCAGGGGGGTCAGGGTGCCCCGGGAGGTTCAGGGGTCCCTATAGGACCCCCATATGGCCCCAGCTGACCCCCCCGTCGCCGTGGCAGGGACGGACCTGGAGGTGCGGGTGTACTACCGGGGACGAGGGGTGCTATGGGGGTCCCTATAGCCTTGGGGTGCCCCGGGGGGGGGTCAGGGTGCTCCCAGGGGGGTCAGGGTGCCCCGGGGGGTTCAGGGGTCCCTATATGGCCCCAGCTGACCCCCCCGTCGCCGCGGCAGGGACGGACCTGGAGGTGCGGGTGTACTACCGGGGACGAGGGGTGCTATGGGGGGGGTCCCTATAGCCTTGGGGTGCCCCGGGGGGGTCAGGGTGCTCCCAGGGGGGTCAGGGAGCTCCCAGGGGGGTCAGGGTCCCTATAGGACCCCCATATGGCCCCAGCTGACCCCCCCGTCGCCGCGGCAGGGACGGACCTGGAGGTGCGGGTGTACTACCGGGGACGAGGGGTGCCGCGGGGGTCCCTATAGCCTTGGGGTGCCCCGGGGGGGGGGTCAGGGAGCTCCCAGGGGGGTCAGGGTGCCCTGGGGGGTTCAGGGGTCCCTATAGGACCCCAGCTGACCCCCCCGTCGCCGCGGCAGAGACGGACCTGGAGGTGCGGGTGTACTACCGGGGACGAGGGGTGCTATGGGGGGGGTCCCTATAGCCTTGGGGTGCCCCGGGGGGGTCAGGGTGCTCCCAGGGGGGTCAGGGTGCCCCGGGGGGTTCAGGGGTCCCTATATGGCCCCAGCTGACCCCCCCCGTCGCCGCGGCAGGGACGGACCTGGAGGTGCGGGTGTACTACCGGGGACGAGGGGTGCTATGGGGGGGTCCCTATAGCCTTGGGGTGCCCCGGGAGGGGTCAGGGTGCCCCAGGGGGGTTCAGGGGTCCCTATATGGCCCCAGCTGACCCCCCCGTCGCCGCGGCAGGGACGGACCTGGAGGTGCGGGTGTACTACCGGGGACGAGGGGTGCCGCAGGGGTCCCTATAGCCTTGGGGTGCCCCGGGGGGGGTCAGGGAGCTCCCGGGGGGGGTCAGGGTGCCCCGGGGGGGTTCAGGGGTCCCTATATGGCCCCAGCTGACCCCCCGTCGCCGCGGCAGGGACGGACCTGGAGGTGCGGGTGTACTACCGGGGACAAGGGGTGCCGCGGGGGTCCCTATAGCCTTGGGGTGCCCCGGGGGGGTCAGGGAGCTCCCAGGGGGGTCAGGGTGCCCTGGGGGGTTCAGGGGTCCCTATAGGACCCCAGCTGACCCCCCCGTCGCCGCGGCAGAGACGGACCTGGAGGTGCGGGTGTACTACCGGGGCCGCGCCGTGCTGCAGACGACGGTGGCGGCGCCGGGGCAGCTGCTGCTGGTGGCACCGGGGACGCCGGGGACGCCGGTGGCACCGGGGACGGTGGCGCTGCCGGAGCCGGCGGTGGCCGACGGGCGCCAGGCGCGGTACACGCGGCGGGTGCTGCGGGGCCTGGGCGCCGGCGTGGGGCTGCGCGCGCGGGGGCCGGGGCTCGAGGGCGCCCGCCTGGGCTGCTGCCGCGTCTTCTGGGGCCGCGGGGGCACCCCGGGGCCCGGCCCCCCCCGCGGCGCCCTGCCCAAGGGCACCTACGGGCCCCTCTACGGCCTCCGGGACTTCGTTAGAGGTACCGCCGCCGCGGGGGGGGCGCGGAGGGGACCGGGGGGGGACGTATGGGACCGGGGAGGGGATGTGGGGGGACGTACGGGACCGGGGAGGGGATGGGAGGGGCGTAGGGGGACATATGGGACCGGGAAGGGGATTAAGGGGGGCATATGGGACTAGGGAGGGGATGGGGGGACATATGGGACCAGGGAGGGGATGTGGGGGGACATATGGGACCGGGGAGCAGAGCGGGGGGGGCGTAGGGGGACATATGGGACCAGGGAGGGGATGGGGGGGGACGTATGGGACCGGGGAGCAGAGCGGGGGGGGTGTAGGGGGACATATGGGACCGGGGAGGGGACGTGGGGGGACATATGGGACCAGGGAGGAGATGGGAGGGGCGTAGGGGGACATATGGGACAGGGAAGGGGATTAAGGGGGACATAAGGGACCAGGAGGGGACGTATGGGACCAGGGAGGGGATGTGGGGGGACATATGGGACCAGGAGGGGACGTATGGGACCGGGGAGCAGAGCGGGGGGGGCGTAGGGGGACATATGGGACCAGGGAGGGGATGGGGGGACATATGGGACCAGGGAGGAGATGGGAGGGGCGTAGGGGGACATATGGGACCGGGAAGGGGATTAAGGGGGGCATATGGGACTAGGGAGGGGATGGGGGGACATATGGGACCGGGGAGGGGACGTGGGGGGACGTATGGGACCGGGGAGCAGAGCGGGGGGGCGTAGGGGGACATATGGGACCAGGGAGGGGATGGGGGGACATATGGGACCAGGGAGGGGATATGGGGGGGACATATGGGACCAGGGAGGGGATGTGGGGGGACATATGGAACCAGGAGGGGACGTATGGGACCAGGGAGGGGATGTGGAGGGACGTATGGGACCGGGGAGCAGAGCGGGGGGGTGTAGGGGGACATATGGGACCAGGGAGGGGATGTGGGGGGACATATGGGACCAGGAGGGGACGTATGGGACCAGGGAGGGGATGTGGGGCGACACAGGGGACCAGGGAGGGGATGGGGGGACGTATGGGACCGGGGAGCAGACAGGGGGGGGCGTAGGGGGACATGTGGGAGCGGGGAGGGGGCACATGGGACTGGAAAGGGGATTATGGGGGACATATGGGACTGGGGAGGGGATGGGGGGCGGTAGGGGAGAGTGTGGGACCGGGGAAGGGATGGGGGGACATAAGGGACTGGGAAAGGGACACGGGAGGACACACAGGACCGAGGAGGGGACATAGGGGGATGTATAGGACCGGGGAGGGGATGGGGGGGACACAGGAGGACATATGGGATCAGGGAGGAGACATTGGGGGACATATGGGATCAGCGAGGGCTCACATGGGATGCGGGAGGGGATGAGGGGACATATGGGACCAGGGAGGAGGCATTGGGGGACATACGGGGACATATGGGACCAGGGAGGGGACACATGGGACCAAGGAAAGCACGTGGGGGACATGGGGGGACATATAGAAGCACATATAGGACCAGGGAGGGGACACTGGAGGACATATAGGACCAGGGAGGGGACATTGGGGGACACACGGCACCCAGGACAGGACACATGAGACCAGGGAGGGGATGGGAGGGACACAGGGGGACACATGGGACCAGGGGACATGGGGGACACGGGGGGGGGACACATGGGACTGGGGAGGGGACATGACACTGGAGAGGGGATGGAGGGACATAAGGGACATGGGAGGGGACATTGGGGGACACATGGAACCAGGGAAGGGACGGGGGGACACAGGGGACATGGGGAGGGGACACGACACTGGAGAGGGGATGGGGGGACATAGGGGACCAGGGAAGGGACATGGGGGGGGGAATACATGGGACTGGGGAGAGGATGGGGGAGCATAGGGGGACATATGGAACTGGGGGGGGGACATATGGAACTGGGGGGGGGGACACGGGGGGGGACAGGACTGGGGAGGGGACATGGGGAGGCCCCAGATGGAGCACGGACCACATGGGAAGGAGAGGGGATGTTGGGGGTGGGCAGAGCCCTGCAGAGGGGACATGGTGGGGGGGGGGCCCGGGGGGGGGCAGTGGAGCACATCCCCACCCCCCCGTGCCCCCCCCCAGAGCTCATCGCCTTCATGGAGGGCGGGGGGGAGTCGCCCCAGTACGAGCTCTGGCTCTGCCTGGGGGAGCCCTGGCCCGAGCCCGGCCACAGCTGGACCCGCAAGCTCATCATGGTGCAGGTAGGGCCCCCCCCGGGGGCTAACGGCCCCCCCGGGGCAAATAGGGACCCCCCCGGGGCAAATAGGGACCCTCTGGGGCAGGTAGAGACCCCCCCCGGGGCAAATAGGGACCCCCTGGGGCAAATGGGGACCCCCTGGGGCAAAGAGAGACCCCCCCCCCGGGGCAAATGGGGGCCCCCCCAGGCAAATGGGACTCCTAGGACAGATAGAGACCCCCCCCCCGGGGCAAATGGGGACCCCCTGGGGCAAATGGGGACCCCCTGGGGCAGGTAGGGACCCCCCCGGGGCAAATAGGGACCCTCTGGGGCAGGTAGGGACCCCCGGGGCAAACAGGGACCCCCCCCTGGGCAGGTAGAGACCCCCCCCCGAGCAGACGGGCCCTCCCTGGGGCAAATGGGCCCCCCCGGGGCAGGTAGAGACCCCCCCCGGGGGCAAATAGGGACCCCCCCCCGAGCAGACGGGCCCCCCCTGGGGCAAATGGGCCCCCCCGGGGCAGGTAGAGACCCCCGAGGCAGGTAGAGACCCCCCCCGGGGCAAATAGGGACCCCCCCCCAGCAGACGGGCCCCCCCGGGGCAGGTAGAGACCCCCGAGGCAGGTAGAGACCCCCCCCCGGGGCAAATAGGGACCCCCCCCCGAGCAGACGGGCCCCCCCTGGGGCAAATGGGCCCCCCCCGGGGCAGGTAGAGACCCCCGAGGCAGGTAGAGACCCCCCCCCGGGGCAAATAAGGACCCCCCCCCGAGCAGACAGGCCCCCCCCCGGGGCAGGCAGAGACCCCCTGGGGCAAACAGGGAGCCCTCTGGGGCAAAGAGAGACCCCCCCCCAGGCAAATGGGACTCCTAGGACAGATAGAGACCCCCCCCCCCGGGGCAAATGGGGACCCCCTGGGGCAAATAGGGACCCCCTGGGGCAGGTAGGGACCCCCTCCGGGGCAAATGGGACCCCTAGGGCACATACAGACCCCCCCCCCCAGGGCAGAGCTCACCGTGGGGCAGGTCCCAGGGAGGTTGGGGGTAATGGGGGGGGGGGCCGGGGGGCCCCAGGGGGACAGGGGGGTCCTGGGGGGTCCAAGGGCAGGATAGGGGGAACCAGGGAGGGTCCCAGGAAGGATGGGGGGCACTGGGGGGGGGGGGTCCCTGGGGGGGTCCCGGGGCAGGAGGGGGGGGGTCCCAGGGAGGATGGGGGGCACTGGGGGGCTCTGGTGCAGGATGGGGGGTCCCTGGGAGGACAGGGGGCACCGGGGAGGGGCGGGGGGGCACTGGGGCAAGCCGGGGGGGTCCCCGGGAGGCCGGGGGGGGCACCGGGGGGGGGGGTGACACCTGTGCCCCCCCCCGCAGGTGGTGCCGGTGGCGCTGCGGCTGCTGCACGAGCTGAGCCGGGCGCAGGGGGCCTGGGGCGGGCTGGGGGGGTCCCCGGGGGTCCCCGGGGGGGGGGCACCGGGGGGGGGGGTGACACCTGTGCCCCCCCCCGCAGGTGGTGCCGGTGGCGCTGCGGCTGCTGCACGAGCTGAGCCGGGCGCAGGGAGCCTCGTCGCTGCGCAGCTCCGAGCTGCAGCTGCAGCTCTCGGCCTCGCTGGGCGAGGGGGGGCTCCTGGGGGCCCTGCGCAGCTGGGACGAGCGCATGGACAGCCTGCCCTCTGCCTAGGGGGGGGGCCGCACCCCCCCCGGGGCAAGGAGACCCCCCCCCGGGCACGGGGACCCCCCCAGACACAGAGACCCCCCCGTGCTGTGCTGGGACCCCCTGTGCCATGCTGGGGACCCCCCCCCTGGGGTGCAGAGACCCCCCCCCCCGGGGCACGGGGACACCCTGTGCCTTGCTGGGACCCCCCCCGGGACATGAGGACCCCCCCCTGCTGTGCTGGGACCCCCCCTGCTGTGCTGGGACCCCCCCAGGGTGAGGAGACCCCCCCCCAGGGTGAGGAGACCCCCCCCCAGGGTGTGGGGACCCCCCTGTGCTGTGCTGGGACCCCCCCCCGGGACACGAGGACCCCCCCGCTGTGCTGGGACCCCCCCCCCCCCCCGGGCACGGAGAACCCCCCCTGGGGCGCAGGGAGCCCCCTCTGCCGTGCCGGGACCCCCCCCGGGGTGCTGGGACCCACAACAGCACAGGGAACACCCCCCCCCACGGCATGGGGGCCCCCCCACGGCACGGGGGACCCCCCCATGGCACAGGGGAGCCCCTCAAAGCCTTTCGGGGGGGGGCCGCAACCCCCCCCAAATAAAGACTTTGGACCCAGGCGTGAGTCTCACTTACCTCCATCCCCCAGAGGGGCCCAGGCGTCCGGCCACCCCCCCCCCCCCCAAATACAACTCTGGGACCCCCCCCACAGCTGGGCAGGAGGGGCCCAGGCGTCCGGGCTGCTGCCCCCCCCCCCCAAAGCAGAGACGCAGCCAAGTGGCTAAAGGCAGTTTATGAAGGGGGGGGGTACAGGGTTTTGGGGGGGGGGGGGGCAAAAAATCCATGCTAAATAAGTAAAACCAAATGTGACAGGCGCGTGGGGAGGGGGGGGAAGGGGGGGGACACCGGGGGGGGTCCCCAATTCCACCCCCACCCCCCCCCCAAAAAAAAAAACCCAACCGGGGGGGGGAAGGGGGGGGGGTTCCCCGTCTCCAGCGCGTATTTACAAAGTAAAACCGAGTCTGTGGGGGGGGGGGGGTGTTTTTTTGGGGGGGTGGGGGCCCCCCCGGAGGCTCAGAGCGGGGGCATGGGCAGGGGGGCTTTGTCCAGGGGCCCCCCCAGCTCCTTGGGGGGCCCCCCCGGGCCGGGCTCCTCCTCGGGCCGCCGGCCCCGCTTGCGGAAGTACTTGTAGCGCTGCACGTAGGCCGTCACCAGGTTGGTCACCTTCACCGGGTTGATCTCCCCGCTCCTGCTGTGACAGATCTGCGGGGGGGGGGGACGGACCGGGGCGGGGGGGGGTCAGCGGGCTGGGGACTCCCCCCCCGAGGGCGTCTCGGCCCCCCCTGCCTACCTTGTGCACAGCTTTGCGCAGGATGTCCTTGTACTCGTCCTTGGTGATCTCCTTCTTCTGGTAGTAGGGCTTGATGGCCAACTTGACCTCCTCCACCGCCCGCTCCTGCGTGTGCAGCTTCTTCAGGTACTGCGGGGACACGGCCGTCAGCGGGGACACGCCCGGGGGGGGGGACACGCGGCCGGGGGGTGGGGGGACACGTCCAGGGTGGGAGGAGGTGGCCCCAGCGTGGCCAGGCGGGACGGTCCCGTCACCGTTGGGTTCGCGACTGGGCGCCGGTGGTGCTGGGGGAGGTGGCCGTCACCGCCCTGCCCGCCGATGGCACGGGGTGGCCCCGTCACCGCTGTGACCGCCATGGGGTGTCACCACCGTGGCCACCAATGACACGGGATGTCCCCATCACCCCTGTGACCACCGATGACAAGAGATGTCCCCATCACCACTGTCACCACCAACACGGGATGTCCCCATCACCACCGTGCGCCCACCAATGACACGGGATGTCCCCATCACCCCTGTGACCACCAATGACAAGAGATGTCCCCATCACCACTGTCACCACCAACACGGGATGTCCCCATCACCACCGTGCGCCCACCAATGACACGGGATGTCCCCATCACCCCTGTGACCACCAATGACAAGAGATGTCCCCATCACCACTGTCACCACCAACACGGGATGTCCCCATCACCACCGTGCGCCCACCAAGGACGCGGGATGTCCCCATCACTGCTGTGACCACCTTGGGGTGTCACCACCGTGCCCACCAATGACACAAGATGTCCCTGTCACCACTGTGACCACCAGCAGGCCATGTCCCCGTCACCGCTGTGTCCACCAATGACACAAAATGTCCCCGTCACCACTGTGACCACCACGGGGGTCACCACCGTGCCCACCAATGACACGGGATGTCCCCATCACTGCCATGACCACCACCAACAAGGGATGTCCCTGTCACCACTGTGTGCCCAATGACACGGGATGTCCCCGTCACCACCGTGCGCCCACCAATGACATGGGATGTCCCCATCACCGCTGTGACCACCAGTGACACGGGATGTCCCTGTCACTGCCATGACCACCACCAAGGGATGTCCCTGTCACCACTGTGCCCACCAGTGACATGGGATGTCCCCATCACCGCTGTGACCACCTTGGGGTGTCACCACTGTGGCCACCAGTGACACAGGATGTCCTGGTCACTGCCATGACCACCAATGACACGGGATGTCCCCATCACCGCTGTGACCACCAGTGACACGGGATGTCCCTGTCACTGCCATGACCACCACCAAGGGATGTCCCTGTCACCACCGTGCCCACCAATGACACAGGATGTCCCCATCACCACCGTGCCCACCAGTGACACGGGATGTCCCCGTCACTGCCGTGACCACCAGCCCAGGATGTCCCCGTCACCACCGTGCCCACCAATGACACGAGATGTCCCCATCACCACTGCGACCTCCACCGACAGAGAATGTCCCTGTCACCGCCGTGCCCACCAACACGGGACGTCACCGCTGTGCCTGTCGGCACTCTGGGATGTCCCCGCCGCCACGGTGACCGCCAATAACATGGGACATCACCGCTGTCTGACACCGGGATGTCACGAACGTGGGACATTCCCGTCACCGCCGTGCCCACCGTCGACACGGGAGGTCCCTGTCACCGCCGCGAGACGTCCCCGTCACCGCCGAGCCTGCTATTGACGTGAGATGTCACCAGCGCACGGGCTGCGCCACCTCCAGCTTGGGACATCCCTGCCACCGGTGTCCCCAGTGCCACCTCCAGCTCAGGACAGCCTGTGACTGGTGTCCCCAGTGCCACCTCCAGCTCAGGACATCCCCATCACCAGCGTCCCCAGTGCCACCACCCCGGGACACTGCGTCACAGCCGTCCCCACCACCATCACCCTTGTCACAAGCATCAGCGCCACCATGGGACGCTGTGTCACGCGTGTCCTCACCTCCGGCTGCCCTGTCACACGTGTCCCCATGATCACCCCCATGGGACACCCCTGTCACGTGTCCCCACCTCAAGACACCCGTCACAAGCGTCCCCACGAGTGTCACCACAGGACACCCGTCACACGTGGCCCCACGTCGGCACACCCATCACAAGTGTCCCCACGGCAGGACGTTCCCTATGTCCCCATGGCAGGCCCCATGTCCCCGTCCAACGAACAGCCCTGCCACACGTGTCCCCGTCACCGCAGGACACCCCATGTCACCTCAGTCCCTGCAGGACGCCATCACGCACGTCCCTGTCACCGCAGGACACCTGTGTCACCCCAGTCCCTGCAGAACACCATCACACATGTCCTTGTCACCGCAGCACACCCTGTGTCACCCCAAACCCTGCAGGACACCATCACGCACGTCCCTGTCACCGCAGCACACCCTGTGTCACCCCAAACCCTGCAGGACACCATCACGCATGTCCCCGTCACCGCAGCACACCTGTGTCACCTGGGGACACTCCTGTCACACACGTCCCCATCACTGCAGCACCTTACGCGTCACCTCGGTGCTTGTGGCATGTCCCCGTCACCACGCGGCGCCCTGCGTCACCCAGGTCCCCGCACGACGTCCCCATGGCCACGGGCCGCCCCACGCGGCCACGGGCCGCCCCACGTCCCCCCCCCCCCCCGTATGCCACGTCCCCACCGACCTTATCGGTGTCCCCGCGTCCCTCGGAGCTGACGCTCCCGTCCCTCTTGCCGCCTTCGGACGCGGCGCCGTAGAGGGGCCCGGGGCCACCGCCGGGGGCCACCGCCGCGGCCACCGCGGGGCCACCGAGGCCGGGCAGCGCCGGGGGGCCGGGGGGCACGGGGGGGCCCCCCCCCAGCGGCAGGGCCCCGTGCAGCAGGAAGGGGGGGGGCGCCGGGGGCGCGGGTGCCGGGGCGGCGGGCGCTGGCGGCGGGGGGGCCCCCGGGGCCGCCGGCGGCTTGGCGTGGCTCAGGATCTGCGGGGGACAAAGGGGGGGGACGCGGTGACGCCGGGGTGGGGACGCCGGGGTCCGGCCCCGCCGCCCGCGGGGCGGGTGACGTCCCCGTCCCCCGCGTCCCCACCTGGTTGGTGGCCTGGATGAGCTCCTGCGCCTTGGCCCGGCTCGCCAGGTTGGCCTCCTCCATCTTGAAGAGCAGAGCTGTCACTGCGGGGCAGAAGGGAGGGTCGGAGAGGTCCCCGCGGCCACCGCGGTGGCAATGCCACCATCCCGGCCGCGATGCCACCCCCAATGGTGATGTCACCACCCCTGATGGCCGCATCACCCCCGTGATGGCGGTGCCACCACCCCTGATGGCCACATCACCCCTGCCATGGTGATGACACCCCCGTGATGGCGGTGCCACCACCCCTGACGGCCATGCCACCCCTGTGACGGTGACGCCACCTCCATGATGGCCACGCCACCTGCACGATGGTGATGCCAGCCCTCGATGGCAACGCCATCCTCCTGACATGAATGTCACCCCTGCAATGACAGTGACACCCCCAATGCCAATGTCACTACTCTAATGGCGATGCCACCCTCATGAAGGTGACACCGCCTCCTTGAGCAATGCCACCATGCTGATGACGATGGCAACCCTGAGATGCCAATGTCACCACCCTGATGGTGATGCCACCCTCGTGATGACAATACCATCACCCTGACACTGGTGCCACACTCTTAGCACTGATGTCACCCCAGTGATGGCGATGTCACCACCCTTACGGTGATGCCACTGCGTTGGCAGCGATGCCACCGCCCCAATGGTGATGCCACCACCCAGATGGCAATGCCAGGCCCATGACGGCAGCACCACCACCCTGACGGCGATGCCACCCTTGTGATGGCAATGCCACCATCCTGAGGGTGACACCTACCACCGTTACGGTGACGCCACCACCATGATGGTGATGCCACCCTTGTGATGGCGACGCCAGGCCGACAATGGCACCACCACCCTGACAGCGATACCAGACCAATGATGGCAATGCCACCACCCTGATGGTGACACCTATCACCATGATGGTGACACCACCCTCATGATGGCGACGCCAGGCCCACGACAGCACCACCAGCACCTCGATGACAGTGCCACCCTCACAATGGCAATGCCACCACCGTGATGGCGATGCCACCACCGTGATGGTGATGCCAGGCCCATGATGGCGATGCCACCACCCTGATGGCAATGCCACCACCATGATGGCGATGCCTGTCAACCTGATGGCAATGCCACCACCGTGATGGTGATGCCAGGCCCATGATGGCGATGCCACCACCGTGATGGTGATGCCAGGCCCATGATGGCAATGCCTGTCAACCTGATGGCAATGCCACCACCATGATGGCGATGCCACCACCGTGATGGCGATGCCACCACCGTGATGGCGATGCCACCACCGTGATGGCGATGCCTGTCAACCTGATGGCAATGCCACCACCATGATGGTGATGCCAGGCCCATGATGGCGATGCCACCACCCTGATGGCGATGCCACCACCACGATGGCGATGCCTGTCAGCCTGATGGCAATGCCACCACCATGATGGTGATGCCAGGCCCATGATGGCGATGCCACCACCACAATGGCAATGCCTGTCAACCTGATGGCGATGCCACCACCGTGATGGCAACGCCTATCAACCTGATGGCGATGCCACCACCGTGATGATGATGCCAGGCCCATGATGGCAATGCCACCACCCTGATGGCGATGCCACCACCGTGATGGCAATGCCTGTCAACCTGATGGCAATGCCACCACCGTGATGGTGATGCCAGGCCCACGATGGCAATGCCACCACCCTGATGGCGATGCCACCACCACGATGGCAATGCCTGTCAACCTGATGGCAATGCCACCACCGTGATGGTGATGCCAGGCCCATGATGGCGATGCCTGTCAACCTGATGGCGATGCCACCACCATGACGGCGACGCCACCTCCTCGGCGTCCCCCTCCCCGTCCCCCGGAGCCACCTACGTGCCAGGACGCCGCTGGTGGTGCAGTCGACGCCGCCGGGCAGGTTCCAGGCCAGGGGGGCGGCGGGGGGCGGCGGGGGGGGCAGGGGCCGCCCCGGCTCCTCCTTGGCCTCCGAGCGGCTGTCGGCCTGCGGCTCCCCCGCCGCCGCCTCCGCGGCCCCCCCGGCTCCCGCCGCCGCCGTCACCGCGCCGCCGCCGCCGCCCTCCTCCTCGGCGAGGAAGGAGACGTCGGGCGTCTTGCAGCTGCTGTCGACGGTCTGCGAGTCGGGCGTCAGCTCCTGCTCGGCCGGCGGCGCCGGCGGCTTGGCCGGGCTCGGGGGCTTGGCGCCGCCGGCCGCCTTCTCGGGGCCGGCCCAGGGCGCCTCGTCCTTGGCGGGGGGCCGCGGCGGGGGGCTGCCGGCCCCTTGGCTGCAGCTGTCCGCCTTGGACTTCTTCAGCGAGCCCTTGGGCTTGGTCTTCTTCTTCTTCTTGGCCTCGCCGGCGCCCTTGGCCTTGCCGCCGGCGCCCTTGGCCTTCTTGAGGCCCGTCTTGGCCTTGACCGTCTTGGCCTTCTTGGCCTTGCCGCCGGGCTCCTTGCCGTCGGCCGGCTCCGCCTTGCCGCCCGCCTTGGCCTCGGCCGCCGCCGCCGCCTTCTCCTCGGCCTTGAGGAAGGGCGAGCGGCTCTCGGTGTCGCGGCTGAACTTGACGCCGATGGAGCCGGCCTCCTTGACGGAGGCGGTGGTGGAGCTGACGCCCTCGCGGATGAGCACGGCCACCTTGGACTGCAGCTTCACCTTGCGCGCCGCGCCGCCCTTGCCGCCCTCCTTGTGCCCGGCCTTGGCCTTGCGCGGCGCCTTGTCCCGCTCGGCGCGCGGCTTCTCCTTCTCCGCCTTGGCCGCCTCCGGCGCCGGGCGCCCGGGGCCCTCCTTGAACTTCTTCTTGTACTTGTCGCGGGCGGCCGGGCGCTCCTCGGCGTAGCCCCGCTTGCGCTCCTTCTCCTTGCCCGCCTTGCCCTTGGCCGGCTCCTCGGCCTTGCGCGCCGCCCCGGCCTCCCCCTTGCCGGCGGCCGCGTGGCCCCGGGGCGGCGCGGGCGGCTCGGGGGGCTCGCGGTCGGAGAAGCCCTCGAAGCTCAGCCCCTCCGAGTCGTAGAGCACCTCGCGCTTGGCGGGCTCCGGCGTGCCCTGCTGCCGGCTCACCGTGATGGTCCTCTTGATGGTGAAGAGGTCGGCGTCGTTGAGCTCCTGGATGGAGGGCGGCACCACGGCGCGGGCGTCGCGCCGCCGCTCGCCCCCCGCCGCCGCCGCCGCCTTCTCCGCTTTGGCCTCCTCCAGCGCATGGGCCTCGCGCTCCTTGTCGCGGGAGGCCCGGCGCGCCGGGCGCTTCTCGCGCGACCGCGACCGCTGCTTCTTCTTCTTCTTGCCCTCGCCGCGGTGCTTCTCCTTGTGCCGCGGCCGCCGGGCCCGGTCGCCGCCGCTGCTGCCCGAGCGCGAGCGCCGGCCCCGGCGCTTCTCCCGCGACTTGGAGCGGCGCCGGCGGCGGTCGGAGCCCACGGCGGAGACGGAGACGCCGCCGCCGCCGGCCGGCGACCAGGAGCGCCGGCGGGAGCGGGAGCGGGAGCCGCGGTGGCGCGAGCGGGAGCGCCGGCGCTCCTTGGACTTGGAGCGCGACTCGGAGGCCTTCTTGGCCGGCCACGCCGGCGCCCGCGGCTCCTTGCGCTCCCGCGAGCGCTTGCTCTTCTTGCGCGAGCCGGAGCTGGAGGCCGAGCGGGGCTGCGAGGGCGGCCGGAAGCGCTCGCGCCGCTGCGTGAGGATCTTGCGGCGCAGGTCGGTGCCCTTCCAGCGCGGGTCGGGCTGGCTGTCGCCGAAGTCGGCCTGCAGCGCCGCCTCCTCGTCCGACTCGGCGTGCAGCGAGAGGAAGTCGTCGCCCTCGGGCAGCCGCGGCAGCGCCCGCGGCTCCGCCGCCCGGCACCGGCTCCGGAAGAGGCGGATGGGGCTGTAGCGCTCGTCCTCGGGCTGCACGATCTCGCCCTCCTCGATCTCCGAGTCGCCCTCGGCGCCGGCCCAGGCCGGCGGCGCCCGCCGCCCGCCCCGCCGCCGCCCGCCCCGGGGGCCCTTGTCGCGCGGCGCCTTGGCGTTGCCGGCCGTCACCACCTCCAGCGACACCTTGCCCTCCAGCTGCGGGTTGGCCTCGGCCTCCGAGCGGCTCTTGGCGGCCAGGTCGACAACGAAGACGCGCCGGCGCGGCTGCGGCTGCGGCTCGGCGCCGTCCGACTGCTCCGAGCCGTTCTCCTCCTCGGGCAGCGTGGAGTCGGCGCCCGGCGGCGGCTCCTTGGCCGCCGAGGGCTCGGCGGGCGCCTTGTCGGGCCGCGGGGGCCGGGCGGCGGGGCCGGGGCCGGGCTCGGCCTCCTCCGGGCCCTTCTCGGAGCCCGGGAAGTCCTGGCTGAGGCTGTTGTCGTCGTAGATGCCGGCCAGCGTCTCCGAGATGCGGCTGATGCTGTGCGACATGTCGGGCCGGGCGGCGGCGGCGGCGGCGGCCGCGTCGTCGTCGTCCTCCTCCTCCTCCTCCTCGTCCTCCTCCTCCTCGTCGTCGTCCTCGTCGGGGCTGGGGCTGCTGCGGGACGAGCTGGGGTTGGAGCCGGTGGGGTCGAAGGGGTCGTACTTCTGGTCCTGCCGCCCGGGGGGCTCCTTGGGGGGCGAGGCGCCGTAGGCCGCGTCCCCGCCGCCGCCGTCCTCGTCCGTGGGGTGGAAGGGGTCATAAATATCGAGGGCGGGCGAGCGGGGCAGGCAGGCGGGCGGCGCGCCGGGCTGCGAGGCCGCCGACGAGGAGGAGGAGGAGGAGGAGGACGAGCGGGACGAAGACGAGGAGGAGGAGGACGAGGAGGAGTCGGCCTTCTCCAGGGCGCTGGCGGGCGGCGGCGGCGCCCGGGGCTCCTCGCGGCTGCCGGCGGCGGGGGGTCCCTGCGGGCGCTGCTGCCCCGGGGGGGGGCCGGCGCCCAGCACGGCGGCGCGGGGGCCCCGGGGCCGCCGGGGCCGGCCCGGCGTCGGGGGGGGGCCGCGGCGGGGCCGCCGGGGGGGCGGCAGCGGCGGGGCCGGGGGGGCGCCCGGGGGGCCGCCCGGGGGGGCCGGGGGGCCGCCGGGGGCTCGCCAGCGCCGCGCCGACGAGCCCGGCACCCGGCCTGCGCGACAGGGGGGACGTCACGGGGTGGGTGGGGGGGGGACAGCACAGGTGTCCCCCCCCCCCAGCACCCCACAGCCCCACCCAATGCCCATGGCCCCCCCCCAGCACCCCAGGTCCCCCCCAAGGACCCTCCTGAGACCCCGTGTCCCCCCCCAGCACCTCGGGTGCCCCCAGGGACCCTCCTGAGACCCCGTGTCCCCCCCCAGCACCTCGGGTGCCCCCAGGGACCCCCTTAATGCCCCACGTCCCCCCCCCAGCACCCCAGGTCCCCCCCCAGGGACCCTCCTGAGACCCCATGTCCCCCCCCAGCACCTCGGGTGCCCCCAGGGACCCCCTTAATGCCCCACGTCCCCCCCCAGCACCTCGGGTGCCCCCAGGGACCCCCTTAATGCCCCATGTCCCCCCCCAGCACCCCAGTTCCCCCCCAGGGACCCTCCTGAGACCCTGCCCCCCCCCCCCCGGGATTCTCCTAAGGCCCCATGTTCCCCTTCCCCCCCAGCACCCCACATCCCCCCCTAATGTCCATGTCCCCCCCCAGGGACCCTCCTGATGCCCCCCGTCCCTCCCCAGCACCCCAAATCCCCCCCAGGGACCCTCTTAATGCCCTGTGTTCCCCCCAGGGACCCCCCTAATGTCCCATGTCCCCCCCAGCACCCCATGCCCCCCCCAGGGACCCTCCTGAGACCCTGCCCCCACCCCAGGGACCCTCCTAATGCCCCATGTCCCCCCCCCCGCACCCCAGGTCCCCCCCAGGGACCCCCCTAATGTCCCACATCCCCCCCCCGCACCCCATGTCCCCCCCCAGGGACCCCCCCATAGCCCCCTGTCCCCCCGCAGCACCCCATGTCCCCTCTCCAGGACCCCCCATAGCCCCCTGCCCCCCTCCAGGACCCTGGGCCCCCCCCCCGGGGCCCTGCGGGGCCCCCCCGGCCCCCACCCACCTCCTTTGGGGGCCCTCCAGGGCCGCTCGCGGCGCAGGAGCCCCGAGGCGGCGGCCACGTCGCCCACGCGGACCTCGGCCACCAGCTCCACCTCCTCCAGGTCACCGTCGCCCTCCCCGCTGCGGGCGCACGGCCGGCGTCACGCGGGTCCCAGGCGTCCGGGCGGTCCCCAGCCCCGACCCGGGGGGCCCAGGCGTCCGGGTGGTCCCCAAACCTGACCCGGGGGGCCCAGGCGTCCGGGTGGTCCCCAACCCTGACCCGGGGGGCCCAGGTGTCCGGGTGGTCCCCAACCCCAACCCAGGGGCCCAGGCGTCCAGTCTGCCCCCAAACCTGACCCAGGGGGCCCAGGCGTCCAGGTGGTCCCCAACCCCGACCCGGGGGGCCCAGGCGTCCAGGCTGCCCCCAACCCTGACCCAGGGGCCCAGGCGTCCGGGCGGTCCCCAACCCTGACCCGGGGGGCCCAGGCGTCCAGTCTGCCCCCAAACCTGACCCAGGGGGCCCAGGCATCCGGGTGGTCCCCAACCCTGACCCAGGGGCCCAGGCGTCCGGGTGGTCCCCAACCCCGACCCGGGGGGCCCAGGCGTCCGGCTGCCCCCAACCCCGACCCGGGGGGCCCAGGCATCCACTCTGCCCCCAAACCTGACCCGGGGGGCCCAGGCGTCCGGGTGGTCCCCAACCCCGACCCGGGGGGCCCAGGCGTCCAGGCTGTCCCCAAACCTGACCCAGGGGCCCAGGCGTCCGGGCGGTCCCCAACCCTGACCCGGGGGGCCCAGGCGTCCGGGCCGCCCCACCCCAGGGGACCCAGGCATTCAGGCCACCCCCAACCCCGCCCCGGGGGACCCAAGCGTCAGAGCCCCCCCTCCTCCCGCCCTAGCTGGGGGCCCAGGCGTCCGGGCTCCCTTCTTTCCCACCGGGGGGGGGGGGACCCAGGCATCCGGGCCGCCCCTCCTCCCGCCCCGGGGTGGGAGGGGGCCCAGGCGTCCGGCTCACCCGGCGGCGGCGGCAGCGGAGCCGAGCAGCAGCTGGGCCCGCAGCGAGGCCAAACACGTCTGCTGCAGCTGGTCGAGGGCCCCCGCGAGGCCGCCCGGCGCCTCCGAAACCTGGGGGGGGGTAAACGCTGAGGGGGGGGGAACCGGGGGCACCCCCCGCCCCGAAATCCGGCTCCCAGCATGCACCGGCAGGGGCGTCACGAGCCGGACTGGGACGGACTGGGCGGCACTGGGAGGCGGCGGGGGCGGGCGCCGCCTCCGTGTCCCCGGGGGGGGGGAGGGGGGGGGCACTCACCGGGCCGCCCTCGGCGCGGGGTCCCCAGCACCGCGGCTGCCGGGCCATCGCCATCCTCTTCCTCGCGGCGGCGGCTGCGGGGGAGGAAGGGCGTGAGGGGGGGGCGGCACCGGGCAGGGCGCGGCCCCCCCCCCCCCAGGCCCTGCGGGGACACGGCCAGGGACATGGGGGACACAGGGACACGGCCAGGGACGTGGGGGACACAACTAGACCCTGTGGGGACACAGGGACACAGCCAGGACCTCTGGGGACGCAGGGACACGGCCAGGACCTCTGGGGACACGGTATGGGGCATGGGGGACATGACCAGGACCTCTGGGGACACGGGGGACACAATTAGGCCCTGTGGGGACACGGGGACATGGCCGGGACCTCTGGGGACCCCTGGGGACATGGCCAGGACCCCTGGGGACATGGCTGGGGACATGGGGGACACGGCTGGGGACATGGGGGACACGGCCAGGGACATGGGGGACATGGCCAGGACCTCTGGGGACCCCTGGGGACATGGCTGGGGACATGGGGGACACGGCCAGGACCGCTGGGGACATAACTGGGGACATGGGGGGACGTGGCAAGTGCCACGGGGTCGTGAGGGACAGGGACAGGACCCGCAGGGACGTGGCAAGCACCATGGGGACAGGGCCAGGACCTCTGGGGACACGGCTGGGACCTCTGGGGACACGGCTGGGGACATGGGGACATGGCCAAGACCTCTGGGGACACAGCCTGGGACATGGGGGACACGGGAGACACAGCCAAGATCTCTGGGAACAGGCACAGGCCCCGTGGGGACGTGACAAGCGCCACGGGGACACGGGGCGCGGTGACAGCTCCCACGGGGACCTGGCAAACGACACCGGGGACAAGGCCAGGCCCTGGGGGGACAAGGCCAGGCCCGGGGGGCCGCGGGGACCCGGGGCAGGGCCACCAAGCGCGTCCCCGTCCCCGTCGCACCTTTATCGCCGGCCCAGTCGCGCCGCTCGCCCGGGAAGCCGCCGCTCACGGCGCGCTGCAGCGCCTTCTGCGAGGAAGAGGAGGGGGCTCAGCGCCCGCCGGCGGGCCGGGCCCAGGCGTCCGGCCCCCGCCCCCCGCCTTACCACGAGGACCTGCGCGGGGCAGAGCGGGCCCCGCTGGCAGCCTTCGGCCTCGGCGGGGGCCTCGCCGGGCCCCCCCGGCTCCTCGCCGGGCCCCGCCGCCTCCTCCCGCCCCGGCGGCCGCGGCTTCTCCTCCTCCTCCTCCATGGCCCCGGCGCGGCGAGCGGCCTGCGGGGACGCGGGGGGCGATGGGGGGGCGCTGGGGACGGGGGGGGGGTGCTGGGGACACAGCCCCCCCCCCGCCATGGGGACAGACAGCCCCCTCCTCACCCCCCGCCCGCCCCAGCGCCGCCCCGCTGCCCCAATTCCCTCTTTTCTACCCCAATTCCCCCCGGTTCTACCCCAATTCCCTTCTCCTGCCCCAATTCTCCCCCTTTCTACTCCAATTTCATCTTTTCTACCCCAATTCCCTTCTCCTGCCCCAATTCTCCCCCTTTCTACTCCAATTTCATCTTTTCTACCCCAATTCCCCCCGTTTCTGTCCCAATTTCCACTCTCCTACCTCAATTTCTGCTCTTTCCTATTCTAATTCCCCTTCTTCTACCCCGCTTCCCTTTTTTCTACCCTGATTTCCCTTCTTCTGCCCCAATTCCCCTTTTCCTACCCCAACTCCCTTTTTTCTACCCCAACTCCCTCTTTTCTACCCCAATTTCCACTCTCCTACCCCAATTCCCCCTATTTTCTATCTGAAATTCCTCTTTTGTACCCCAATTCCCTCTTTTCTACCCCAATTTCCCCCCTCCTGCCCCAATTTCCCGTCTTTCCTACCCCAATTCTCTTTTCTACCCCAATCCCCCCCTGCTGTCCCAATTCCTTCTTTTTTCTACCCCAGTTTCCCCTCTCCTACCCCAATTCCTTCTATTTTCTATCCCAATTCCCTCTTTTCTACCCAAATTCTCTTTTCCAGTTCACTTTCTCCCCTCCTGCCCCAATTTCCCCCCCGCTGCCCCCATTCCCTCCCTTTTCTACCCCAATTTCTTTTCTCCTGCCCCAATTCCCCCTTTTTGACTCCAAATCCCCTCTTTCTGCTCCAAATACCCCTGTTCTGCCCCAAATCCTTTTTTCTGCCCCAATCCCCCCTTTTTCTGCCCCTCTCTCTTTTGCTTTCTGCCCCAAATCCCCCTTTTCTACCCCACTTCCCTTTCTGCTCCCAATTCCCCCTTTTCTACCCCAATTCCCCCTTCCTTCTGCCCCCTTTGCCCTCTCCCTACCCCAATCCCCCCTTTCTGCCCCCTCTCCAAATCCCCCTTCGCTCCGATGCTTTTTCCCGCTCTTCTTTCCCCTTTCTGCCCTGACGCCCCTGCTCCTGCCCCCAAATCCCCCTTTTTTACCCCAAATATTCCTTCACCGATCGTATTTTCCTGCCTCAATCACCTAATCGGATCCCCTAACCCCACTTTTTTACCCCAAACGCTCATTTTTTTCTCAGACACTTTTTTCTACCTTTTCTTACCCCAACCCCTCCCCGCTGCCTGCCCCCATCACCATTTTTTACCCCAACTAGTCTTTCCCTGACCCAAAACTGCCCTTTTTTGTTCTAATTGCTTTTTCTTACCCAAACTAATCTCTTTTTTTTAGTTTAAATCACTTTTCTTGACTTGTTGCTCCCCCTTCCTGCCCCAAATCCCCCTTTTCTGCCCCAAATGCCCCCTTCCTGTCCTGAACGCCTTTTCTTACCCCAAATCCTCCCCTTCTCCCCCAAATCTCTTCTTTCTATCCCGACGCCCCCCATTCCTACCCAAAATCTCCTTCCTGCCCCAAATTCTCTCATTCCTACCCCAAAGCACTTGTTTATATCCAAATACCCCCATTCCTGCCCTGACCACCCTTTTTTTATCCCAGCTAACCCCTTCCTGACCAAAAATCCCCCATTCTTGCCCCAAATCCCCCCCATTCCACTCCGATCGCTGCTCTTTACCCCAATTTACCTTTTCCTGCCCCAAAACCGCCCATTCCTGCCCAAAATCCCCTATTCCTGCCCCAAGGGCCCCCTCCTGCCTCAAATCCCCTCGTTCCTACCCCAAATCTCCTATTCCTGCCCCAAGAGCCTCCTCCTGCCCCAAATCCCCCCGTTCTTGCCCCAAACCCCCCCGTTCTTGCCCCAACCCCCCCGTTGCTCCGCCAGCGCCCCCCCCCGCCCCCATCACCTCTTCTCACCTCACCCAACCCGCTGCTGCCCCGAATCCCCCCGTTCCTGCCCCAAAATCCCCCTCCCCGCCCCAACCCCCCCCGTCCCGCCCCAACGCCCCCTCCCCGCCGCCCCCCCGGGCCCCGGGGCCCCCCGGTACCTCCGCCCCCCGCCCTAGAGGCGCGGGCCCAGCCCGGCCGCCCCCGCCGCCATCTTACCCGCTCGGCTCCGCTGCGGGGGCGGGGCCGGGCGCGGGGCGCGCCGGGAGCCGTAGTGCGGCTGTGGGGGGGGCAGACTACAACTCCCAGCAGCCCCCGCGCGGCGCGGCGCGCGCCGGGAGCCGTAGTGCGGGCGGCGGCGGAGGGGGGCGGGCGGGAACTACAGCTCCCAGCAGCCCCCGCGGCGCGCGGGGCACGCCGGGAGCGCGGCTCCGCCATGGCGGGCGGTTGCTAGGAGACGGCGCGGGGCGGCCGGGCGGCGGGATGACGTCGTTTCCCGCGGTGGGCGGGGCGGGGGCGTGGCCAGGCGGTTGGGCCCCGCCCCCGCGGGGGCCAGCGCGCCTTGTAGGGCAGCGGCGGGCGCGGGCGATTTGCATAGATTAGCATGCGGGCCCCGCCCCGCCGGGCGCGGGCATGGAGCGGGCGCGGGCCGCGGCCGGGGGCGCCGGGGGGGTCGGGGGGGCCGCGGCGCCCCCCCCGCGGCACCGCCTGGTCGTGGTGGGCGGCGGCGGCGTCGGCAAGAGCGCGCTGACCATCCAGTTCATCCAGGCAAGCGGCGGGAGGGGGAGGGACCCCCCCCCACGGGGACACCCCCCCCCCACGGGGACACCCCCCCCACGGGGACAACCCCCCCCCACGGGGACACCCCCCCCGACAGGGATCCCCCCCAACGGGGATCCCCCCCGACAGGGACACAGCCCGACAGGGACACCCCCCCACGGGGACACCCCCCCCGGACAGGGACACAGCCCGACAGGGACCCCCACCACGGGGAACCCCCCCCCACGGGGACACCCCCCCCACTGGGACTCCCCCCACGGGACCCCCTCACATACAGGACACCCCCCCCCAACAGGGACCCCCCCCCAACTGGGACACCCCCCCAAACGGGACACCCCCCCCCCCCACAGGGGACCCACCACCAAACGGGACCCCCCCAACTGGGACCCCCCCACACACACACACACAGGGACCCCTCCCCCCCCGGGACACTCCAACTGGGACCCCCCCATCAAACGGGACCCCCCCCCAACTGGGATCTCCCCCCAACCGGGACCCCCCCCGGGCACCCCCCCAACCGGGACCCCCCCCAGGGGATCTCCCCCCCAGGGACACCCCCCCCAGGGGACCCCCTACACACATAGGCACCCCCCCAACCGGGACCCCCCCCAACTGGGACCCCCCCACCAGGACCCCCTTGAGATAGGACCCCCCCACCAGGACCCCAAAACCCCAGGGGGGTGTCGGGAGCCCGGACGCCTGGGCCCCATCCCTGGGGGGGGGGTTGTCGGGAGCCCGGACGCCTGGGCCCCATCCCTGGGGGGGGTGTCGGGAGCCCGGACGCCTGGGCCCCATCCCCGGGGGGGGTGTCAGGAGCCCGGACGCCTGGGCCCCGTCCCTGGGGGGGGGTGTCAGGAGCCCGGACGCCTGGGCCCCATCCCTGGGGGGGGGTGTCAGGAGCCCGGACGCCTGGGCCCCATCCCTGGGGGGGGGGGTCGGGAGCCCGGATGCCTGGGCCCCATCCCCGGGGGGGTGTCGGGAGCCCGGACGCCTGGGCCCCATCCCTGGGGGGGGGGTGTCAGGAGCCCGGACGCCTGGGCCCCATCCCTGGGGGGGGGTTGTCAGGAGCCCGGACGCCTGGGCCCCATCCCTGGGGGGGGGGTCGGGAGCCCGGACGCCTGGGCCCCATCCCTGGGGGGGGGGGTCGGGAGCCCGGACGCCTGGGCCCCATCCCCGGGGGGGTGTCAGAAGCCTGGACGCCTGGGCCCCATCCCTGGGGGGGGGGGTTGGGAGCCCGGACGCCTGGGCCCCATCCCTGGGGGGGGGGTTGTCAGGAGCCCGGACGCCTGGGCCCCATCCCCGGGGGGGTGTCGGGAGCCCGGACGCCTGGGCCCCATCCCTGGGAGGGGTGTCGGGAGCCCGGACACCTGGGCCCCATCCCTGGGGGGGGGGTCGGGAGCCCGGACGCCTGGGCCCCATCCCTGGGGGGGGGGTGTCAGGAGCCCGGACGCCTGGGCCCCATCCCTGGGAGGGGTGTCGGGAGCCCGGACACCTGGGCCCCATCCCTGGGAGGGGTGTCGGGAGCCCGGACACCTGGGCCCCATCCCTGGGGGGGGGGTCGGGAGCCCGGACGCCTGGGCCCCATCCCTGGGGGGGGGGTGTCAGGAGCCCGGACGCCTGGGCCCCATCCCTGGGAGGGGTGTCGGGAGCCCGGACGCCTGGGCCCCATCCCCGCCCCCCCCAGTCGTACTTCGTCTCCGACTACGACCCGACCATCGAGGACTCGTACACGAAGCTCTGCGCCGTGGACGGGGCCCCCGCGCGCCTCGACAGTGAGTGCGGCGGGGGGGCCCGGACGCCTGGGCCCCCTGCGGCGGGGGGGGGGTCACGGCCCGGATGCCTGGGCCCCCTGTGGGGGGGGGGGGGCACGGCCCGGACGCCTGAGCCTGCTGTGGGTTGGGCAGGAAGGGGCCCGGATGCCTGGGCCCCTTGTGGGGGGTGTCCCCAGACGCCTGGGTCCCCTCTGGGGGGGTCCCGGATGCCTGGGTCCCCTCGGGGGGGTGGGATCAGCGCCCGGACGCCTGGGTCCCCGGGGGGGGGGTGTCCCGGACGCCTGGGCCCCCTCAGGGGGTTGGGGGGTGTCCCGGACGCCTGGGCCCCCTCGGGGGGGTGTGGGGGTGTCCCAGACGCCTGGGTCCCCTCGGGGGGGGTGGGGGTGTCCCGGACGCCTGGGCCCCCTCGGGGGGTTGGGGGTGTCCCGGACGCCTGGGTCCCCTCGGGGGGGGTGGGGGTGTCCCAGACGCCTGGTCCCCTCGGGGGGGTGTGGGGGTGTCCCGGACGCCTGGGTCCCCTCGGGGGGTTGGGGGATGTCCCGGACGCCTGGGCCCCGGGCGGCGGGTGACGGGTGGGCGCAGTCCTGGACACGGCGGGGCAGGAGGAGTTCGGGGCCATGCGGGAGCAGTACCTGCGCGCCGGCGACGGCTTCCTGCTCGTCTTCGCCGTCAACGACCGCGGCAGGTAGCGGGGCCCCCCCGGCCCCCCCCCGGCACCCCGAAACCCGTCCCGGGACCCCAAAATCCCCCCCGGCACCCCAAAACCTGCCCTGGGACCCCTGAGCCCCTCCTGCGCCCTTCGCACTGCCCGTAATCTCTCCCGGCACCCCAACCCCCCCCCCCCCGGCACCCTCACGCTGCCCTCGACCCCCCCCAGCACCCCTAACCCCCCCCCGGCACCCCAAAACCCGCCCTGGGACCCCTGAATCCCCCCTGTGCCATTCACACTGCCCGCAATCCCTCCCGGCACCCCAAAATCCACCCCGACACCCCAAAACCCGCCCGGGCACCCTCACGCTGCCCTTGACCCCCCCCCGGCACCCCCAAATCTGCCTCGGGACCTTTTATACTGCTCCTAACCCCCCCCAGACACCCCAACCCCCCCCGGGACCCTTCCCAACCCCCTTGGACCCCCCTGGACCCCCCAAAATCTCTCTGGGACCCTTCCCGACCCCCTGGACCCCCCCCAGACCCTTCCCAACACCCCTGGATCCGCCCGGACCCCCCTGGACCCCCTACCTCCCCCGGGACCCTCCCCGAACCTCCCTGACCCCCCCAGACCCCCGATCCCCCCCCCGGGAGCCTCCTGGACCCCGCTGACCCCCCCCGGGGCCCTCCCCGAACCTCCCTGACCCCCCCAGACCCCCCCAGGACCCTTCCCACCCCCCTGAACACCGCTCCAGACACCCCAAAAACCTTCCTGATCCCCTCCGGCCTCCCTGCCCCCCCCCCCGGGACCCTTCCTGACCCCCCCGGGACCCTCCCCACCCCCCTGACCCCCCCCCGGCCCCCTTGCTGACCCCCCCGGCCCCCCCCCCGCAGCTTGGGGGCACTGGCGCGGCTGCACGCGCAGCTGCTGCGGGTGAAGGACCGCGACGACGTCCCGGCCGTGCTGGTGGGCAACAAGGCCGACCTCCGCCCCCAGCGGCAGGTACCCCCCCCGCGAGACCCCCCCCGGGGACCCACAGACCCCCCCGGGACCCCCCTGGGTCCCACAGACCCCCCCAGTGCCCCCCAGACCCCCCGGACCCCCAGAGATCCTCCTCAATGCCCACAGAACCCCCCAGGCCCCCCCTGGGGCCCCCCAGACTCCCCTGGACCTTCCCGGGGGACCCCAGACCCCCCCAAGGCCCCCCAGACCCCCCCGGCACCCATGGGGGCCCCCTCAGACCCCCCCAGACCCCCCCTGGGCCCCCCCAGACCTCCCCCAGGCCCCACAGACCTCTCTGGACCCCCATAGAACCCCCTGGGGCCCCACGGACCCCTCAGGGGCCCCCTAGACCCCCTTTGAACCCCCACGGACCCCCTCTGCGCCCCCCCAGACCCCCCCAGGCCCCCTCAGGGGCCCTCTAGACCCCCCTGGACCCCAACAGACCCCCCTGGGGCCCCCTAGACCCCCCCGGACCCCCACAGACCCCCCCCCGGGCCCCAAAGTCCCCCCCAGTCCCCTGCGGGGGCCCCCCAGACCCCTCCCCTGTGCCCCACAGACCCCCCTGGGCCCCCCCAGATCCCCCCCAGACCTCCCGGGGCCCCCCAGACCCCCCCTGGGGCCCTGAGCGCTCCCCAGCTAAAGGTTGCTCAAAAAAGGGCAAAACAGGAAGTCCCGCCCCTGGCGGCCATCTTGGGCCCCTCACAACAGGAAGTTCTGCCTCTATGGGGTGACAGACCCCCCCCCGGCCCCCCAGATCCCCTCTGGGCCCCCCCAGCCCCCCCCCGGGGCCCCCCAGACCCCCATTTGGGGCCCCAAACATTCCCCAGCTCCCGGTTGCTCAAAAAAGGGCAAAACAGGAAGTCCCGCCCCTGGCGGCCATCTTGGGCCCCTCACAACAGGAAGTTCTGCCTCTATGGGGTGACAGACCCCCCCCCGGCCCCCCAGATCCCCTCTGGGCCCCCCCAGCCCCCCCCCGGGGCCCCCCAGACCCCCATTCGGGGCCCCAAACATTCCCCAGCTCCAGGCTGCTCAAAAAAGGGCAAAACAGGAAGTCCCGCCCCTGGCGGCCATCTTGCCCCCCCACAACAGGAAGTTCTGTCTCTACGGGGCAGTGCTGAGTGGCTCAGAACAGGAAGTCCCGCCTTCAAGGGCACCCGGTGACCTGTGTGGATGCATTTGGGACAGGAAGTCCCACCCTTGCTGCTATTGGTGCGGAACAGGAAGTCCCACCCCCGCAGGCCATCTTGGATCTGGAACAGGAAGTCCCACCCCCCCAGGCCATGGTGGCCATCTTGGATCCCAGAACAGGAAGTCCCAACCCTAAGGGTCATAGTGGCCATCTTGGCTCTGGAACAGGAAGTCCCACTCCCACAGGTCACGGCAGCCATTTTGAATCCAGAACAGGAAGTTCTACCCCCACAGGCCACGGCGGCCATCTTGGATGCCATCACAGCAGCAAATCCCACCCCAGCAGGCCCCAGTGGCCATCTTGGACCCCCCCGAGAGCAGGAAACTCCGCCCTCATCTAGCAGGGCCCTGGCGGCAGCCATCTTGGATCTGGAACAGGAAGTCCCACTCCCCACGTGCCTCAGTGGCCATCTTGAATCCAGAACAGGAAGTCCCACCGCGGTGGCCATCTTGGGCGCCATCGCAGCAGCAAATCCCACCCCAGCAGGCCCCAGTGGCCATCTTGGTCCCCCACCCCACCCCAGTGGCCATCTTGGCCCCCCCGAGAGCAGGAAACCCCGCCCCCATCCAGCAGCGCCCTGGCGGCGGCCATCTTGGAGGTGCCCTAGCCACGCCCCCAGG
This sequence comes from Dromaius novaehollandiae, assembly GCF_036370855.1. Lineage (NCBI taxonomy): Eukaryota > Metazoa > Chordata > Aves > Casuariiformes > Dromaiidae > Dromaius > Dromaius novaehollandiae. The sequence goes on along the minus strand of NC_088129.1, from coordinate 73,715 downwards.
CCCGTAGCCGTCCCGCCTGGACGCCTGGGTCCCGGGGGGGCCCCACGCCGCCCCCCCACGTGTCCCCCCCCCCCAGGTGTCGCGGGAGGAGGCGCTGGCCTTCGCCCGGGAGCGGCGGCTGCCCTACGTGGAGGCCTCGGCCAAGACCCGCCTCAACGTGGACGAGGCCTTCCACCAGCTCGTGCGCGCCGTCAGGTCCGGGGGGGGGGCACGGGGGGGGCCGGGACCCCCCCCCGGCAGGCCCCCCCCCCGAAGCGGGGCTGGGGACCCCCCCAAAACGCCGCTCACCCCTGTCCTTTTCACCCCCCCCACCCCACAGGCGCTTCCAGGAGCTGGAGACCCCCCCGGCACTGGCGGCCCCCCCCGGGGGCAAGGAGCCCCCCGGCTGCCCCTGCGCCCTCCTCTAACGCCCCCCCCCCCAAAAGGAGGGGGTGCGGATGTGGGGAGCCCCCCCGAGTGCCCCCCAAGTTGGGGGGGGGCTTCCTCACAGGGACCCCCCTCCCTGCAGACCTTGGTTTCGGGGGGGGCTCGGATGCTTCTCCATGATGACCCCCCCCAAATCCTCTTTTTAGGGCCCCCCCCCACTTTTGGGGGTCCCCAGGATCCTCTCCCTCGGGGGGGGGGCGCTTTAGGCTCCCTTGGCCTCCTGAGACCCCCCTTTTGGGGGGGTCCCGGCCCCCCCAGCCCCCCACTTTGGGTCCCCCCCCCCAGCTCCCCATTTCGGGGGGGCCCAAGACCCCCTTTCACAGTGCCTCCACCACCAAATCCCCACTTTGGGCCCCCCCCCCACACCCAAAAAGGACCCAGATGTCCGGGGGGGGGCCCACAGCTTCACTCACATTCCCCCCCCCCCCAGTGCCATGGGGGGGCCCCACACATCCGTGTGCGACTGCGGCTGCCATGAGTTTGGGGGGGGCCTCAGCCCCCCCCCCAAGTGCTGTAAATACCAAAGACCCCCCCCCTTGGGGGGGGAGAGACACATTAAAGTGCCTTAAAGCTGGTGTGCAAACGCGTGTGTGTGTGTGGGGGGGGGTCATGTGGGGGGGGGTCACGTGGGGGGGGTTGGTGTGCACACGCGTGTGCAAGCGTGGCAGAGAAACTCACACGTGTGTGCGAGGGGCCAGGACCCCCCCCCCGGGCGAGACCCCATCGTTCGAGGGCCCCCCCCTTATGTGAGCCCCCCCCAGTCGTGTGAGGCCCCCCCACTTGTGCAAGACCCCCCCCGTGCAAGACCCCCCCCCACTTGTGCAAGACCCCTCGTGTGAAGCCCCATCGTGCAAGACCCCCCCCTTGCGTGAGACCCCCCCCGTCCTGCAACACCCCCTCATGTGAGACCCCCCCCACATGACACCCCCCCACACTCGTGCAAAAGCCCCCCCCTCATGCAAGACCCCCCCGCCCAGCAGCACCAGGCCCCCCCCCAGCTGTACAAACCCCCCCCATCCTGTGAAACCCCCTTGTGCGAGAGCCCCCCCCCCCGTGTGACCCCCCCCATGTGCCCCCCCCCCGTGCCCCCCCCCAAAGAAGGCCCGGACACGCGGCAACGATAAAAAGGTCTCGGCCACACGCACGACGCGACCCCGCGGCGGCCGCCAACACCGACACGATACACTGTAGAAAACGGGGGGGGGGGCGCGGGGGGGGGCACGACACGACCCCCCCCCCCCCGCCCCCCAACCGCCCCCAATAAATACCCCGGGCGGGGGGGGCGCTTGGGGGCCGGGCTCGGGGATGGGGGGGGGCGGTACGTTTTTATGGCTGGGGGGGGGGCGGGAGTGACGCGGGGGGGGGAACCCCCCCAATATATATAATAATAATTATAATAATTAAAAAAAAAAACGAGAAAAAAGAACCGAGAGGCTGAGGAGGGCGACGGGGGGGGGGGCCGGGGGGGTAAATCCGGCCCATGGAGGGGGGCAAATTTGGGGCCGGGGGGGGGCAAATCCGGCCCCGGGGGGGGCCCCGGCGATGCGATATGATACATAGAGACTTTGACCCTATACACTATGTACAAGCCCCCCCCCCGCCGACCCCCCCCCCCAAAATACCCCCCCGTAGGCGGCTCGGGGTGGGGGGGCACCCAAGGGTGCCCCCCGCCCCCTTTATTTTTTCCTCCCCCCCCCCCAAAATCCAGCCAGCCGGGGGAGGGGACTTGGCAATAAATAGGGGGGGGTGGATTTTGGGGTGGGGGGGCTGATGGTCCTTATTTTGGGGGGGGACCCCCCCTTTTTGGGGACACCCCCCTTTTGGGGGACCCCTCCTTTTGGGGGACCCCCTTTTTGAGGAGACACCCCCTTTTTGGGGACCCCCCCCGTTGGCTTGGGACCCCCCCCCCCGTAATACTTATATACAGGACACCCCGGTGGGGGGGGGACGGGCTGGTCCCGGGTTGGGGGGGGGGGCAGAAAAGGGACCCAGGAGTCCGGGTGCCCCCCCCCCACCCCCAAAACCCTGTTTCTCGCCCCGAGGACCCCGGAGTCCTGGCTCCTCCTGGGGGGGGGGGGAACACCCAGGCGCGTCACCCCCCCGGGAGAGGGCCCAGGTGTCCGGGCCCCCCCCAGGACGGAGAACGGAGGCTACTAAATAGACATTTATACATATATATATAAATAAGGGCTCTCCGGGGGGAGGGCGGAGGGGGGGGGGCCCCCCTTTTTTTGGGGGGGTGAAGCCCCTTGCTCCCTCCCATGCCCCGGGGGGGGGCCCCAAAATTGGGGTCCTGGGGAGGCCCATGGGGGGGTCCCAATCCTGGGGGGGGGGTCCTCAAAGTGAGGGGGGGTCCTTGTCCCCAAATTGGGGGTGTTGTCCCCAAATTGGGGGTGTTGTCCTCAAGGGGGGGTTTCTTCCCTGGGGGGGGGGTCCCTGTCTCTGGTAGGGGGGTCCCCAAGGCCTGGGGGGGGCCCAGGGCTGTGTCCCCACCTCTGGCGGGGGGGGGGACGTCCCTGTGCCCAGGAAGGGGTGGCCTTGTCCCCGGGGGGTGGCCCCACGCCGGGGGGTGGCCCCGTGATGGGGGTGTCCCCATCCCGGGAGAACGTCCCCATCTTGGAGGACGTCCCCATCCTGGAAGGTGTCCCCATCTGGGGGTGTCCCCATCTGGGGGTGTCCCCGTCCCAGGAGAACGTCCCCGTCTTGGAGGACGTCCCCAACCCAGGAGAATGTCCCCATCCCAGGAAACGTCCCCGTCCCAGGAGAACGTCCCCGTCTTGGAGGACGTCCCCATCCCAGGAGAATGTCCCCATCCCAGGAAACGTCCCCGTCCCAGGAGAACGTCCCCGTCTTGGAGGACGTCCCCAACCCAGGAAACGTCCCCATCCCGGGAAGCGTCCCCGTCCTGGAGAACATCTCTGTCCTGGAGGACGTCCCCATCCGCGGGGTGTCCCCATCCATGGGGTGTCCCCGTCCTGGAGAGTGTCCCTGTCCCGTAGGGTGTCCCCGTCGCGGGGGTTGTCCCCGTCGCGGGGGGTGTCCCCGTCGCGGTGGGTGTCTCCGTCCCGGAGGACGTCTCCGTCGCGGCGGCCGTCCCCGCGGCGGGGGGGTCCCCGTGCCGGGGGAGGTCCCCGGGGGGTCCCCGCGCGGGGGACGTCCCCGTCCCCGTCCCCGGGTCACGCGCACTTGGTCTGGGCCTGCGTGAGGAGGTCGCTGAAGGAGTCGAAGAGGCGCTCGAGCCAGGCCTGGTTGCGCATGCACTGCTGCACCACCTCCTCCTGCCCCAGGTCCTCGTCCTGGCCCTCGATGGCCGTCGTCTGCGGGCGGAGGGGACGACGACGCCCCGTCAGCGCCCGCCAGGGCCGCGCGCGCGACACGGCGACGGGGACGGGGACAAAAGACGGAGACGGGACCCAACGATGGGACGCGGTGATGGGGACAGGGACAAAAGACGGAGGTGGGACCCAACAGTGGGACACGGTGACGGGGACGGGGACAAAAGATGGAGGTGGGACCCAGCAATGGGACGCGGTGATGGGGATGGGGACAAAAGATGGAGGTGGGACCCAGCAATGGGACGCGGTGATGGGGACGGGGACAAAAGACGGAGACGGGACCCAACGATGGGACGCGGTGATGGGGACGGGGACAAAAGACGGAGACGGGACCCAACGGTGGGACACGGTGATGGGGACGGGGACAAAAGATGGAGACGGGACCCAACGATGGGACGCGGTGATGGGGACGGGGACAAAAGATAGAGACGGGACCCAGCAATGGGACACAGTGATGGGGACGGGGACAAAAGTCGGAGGTGGGACCCAACGATGGGACACGGTGATGGGGACGGGGACAAAAGACGGAGGTGGGACCCAACGATGGGACACGGTGATGGGGACGGGGACAAAAGACGGAGACAGGACCCAACGGTGGGACGCGGTGATGGGGACGGGGACAAAAGATAGAGACGGGACCCAACGGTGGGATGCGGTGATGGGGACGGGGACAAAAGACGGAGGTGGGACCCAACGATGGGACACGGTGATGGGGACGGGGACAAAAGATAGAGACGGGACCCAGCAATGGGACGTGGTGATGGGGACGGGGACAAAAGACGGAGGTGGGACCCAGCAATGGGACGCGGTGATGGGGACGGGGACAAAAGATAGAGACGGGACCCAGCAATGGGACGTGGTGATGGGGACGGGGACAAAAGACGGAGACAGGACCCAACGGTGGGACGCGGTGATGGGGACGGGGACAAAAGATGGAGATGGGACCCAGCAATGGGACACGGTGATGGGGACGGTGACAAAAGACGGAGATGGGACCCAACGATGGGACATGGTGACAGAGATGGGGACAAAAGGCGGAGGTGGGACCCAACGATGGGACACGGTGACAGAGATGGGGACAAAAGGCGGAGGTGGGACCCAACGGTGGGACACGGTGATGGGGACGGGGACAAAAGACGGAGGTGGGACCCAATGATGGGACGCGGTGATGGGGACGGGGACAAAAGATGGAGGTGGGACCCAATGATGGGACATGGTGACAAGAATGGGGACAAAAGATGGAGATGGGATCCAACAGTAGGACACGGTGATGGGGACGGGGACAAAAGACGGAGATGGGACCCAACGATGGGACACAATGATAGGGATGGCGACAAAAGACGGAGATGGGACCCAGCAATGCGACACGGTGACGGGAACGGTGACAAAAGACAGAGATGGGACCCAAAGATGGGGTGCAGCGATGGGACACGGTGATGGGGACAGTGACAAAACCTGGGAAAGGGACACAGTGACAGTAACAGTGACAGGACACGGTGATGGTGACAGTGACGGGACACGGTGATGGTGACAGTGACAAGACCTGCGAAAGGGACATGGTGACAGTGACAGTGACAGGACACGGTGATGGTGACAAGGTGCAGCACAGGGACGTGAACACCACGGGAAGGGGACGCGGAGACGGGGACAACACGGCAGGGAGACGGGACACGGTGACGGCGCGGGGACCTCGCGGACGGCGTTGGGGGCGCGGGGACCTCGCGGGGGACACGGGGGGACGGGGGACGCGGGGGGGCTCACCTCGTCCTTGCAGCGCAGGAAGGTGTGGTACTTGTAGTGGTGCAGCGAGTGGTAGAGCGTGTAGAAGAAGGACTTCTCCACCTCCACCTTGAACTCCTGCGGGGGGGGGGGGACGGGGGGGCTCAGTCACAGCCCCCCGAGACCCATCCCGTGGGGACCCCCCCGAGCCCTGGGACCCCCAGCACCCCCTCAGCAGCCCCCCAGCACCCTCAGGACCCCATGGGATCTCCAGGACACCCTGGGAGACCCCTCACGACACCCCGGGACCTCCAGGAACCCCCCCAAGACCCTCAGATGGCCCTGAGGTGCCCCCCCAGGACACCCCCAGACTCCCAGAACCCCCAGGAACCCCCTCAGTGACAGTCTGGGACCCCCTGGACCCCCCCAGCACCCTCAGGGCCCCATGGGATCTCCACGACATCCTGGGAAACCCCCTATGACACCCTGGGACCTCCAGGAACCCCCCCAAGACCCTCAGATGGCCCCCCAGGACCTCCGTACCTGGGTCTTGCCAGGGTCTTTGCTGACAGTCTTGTGGTTGTGGGAACCTCCTGGGACACCCAGGACCTCCAGGACCCCCCCAAGACCACCAGAACCCCCACAGGACCCTTGGGACCCCCTGGGACCCCCCAGAACCCCCCCCAGACCCCCAGAACCCCCGTACCTGGGGCTTGCCCAGGCTCCTCTTGACCGTGCCGAGAGTCTCGTGCTTGTGGGGACCTCCTGGGACGCCCAGGACCTCCAGGACCCTTGGGACACCCCTAGGACCACCGGGACCCCCCCAGGACCCATACCTGGGGCTTGCCCACGCTCCTCTTGACCTTGCTGAGGGTCTTGCGGTTGTAGGGCTCGCCGCCGGGGCGCAGCTTCACCAGCGACTCCCCGGGCTCGGCGTGCAGCTGGGGGAAGGTGTGCAGGGCCTCCTGGGGGGGCGGCCGCGTCACCCGCGGGCCCGGGGACACCCCGGCACCCCCCCGCCGCGACGTGTCTCCTGGAGATGCCACCAGCCTCCACGGACCACCCAACATCATCCGGAGACGTCCATGGGGCACACGCGCAGCACCCAACATCGTCTATGGACCTCCACAAGGCACCCGTGTTGGCCAACACCCTCTGGAGACGTCCATGGGGCACCCATAGCACCCAACATCATCTACGGACCTCCACGAGACACCCGTGTTGGCCAACACCCTCTGGAGACGCCCATGGGGCACCCATAGCACCCAACATCATCTACGGACCTCCATGAGGCACCCGTGTTGGCCAACACCCTCTGGAGACGCCCATGGGGCACCCATAGCACCCAACATCGTCTATGGACCTCCATGAAACACCCGTGTTGGCCAACACCCTCTGGAGACGCCCATGGGGCACCCATAGCACCCAACATCATCTACGGACCTCCATGAGGCACCCGTGTTGGCCAACGCCCTCTGGAGACGCCCATGGGGCACCCATAGCACCCAACATCGTCTACGGACCTCCATGAGACACCCGTGTTGGCCAACACCCTCTGGAGACACCCGTGGGGCACCCATAGCACCCAACATCGTCTACGGACCTCCATGAGACACCCGTGTTGGCCAACACCCTCTGGAGACACCCGTGGGGCACCCATAGCACCCAACATCATCTACGGACCTCCATGAGGCACCCGTGTTGGCCAACACCCTCTGGAGACGCCCATGGGGCACCCATAGCACCCAACATCATCTACGGACCTCCATGAGGCACCCGTGTTGGCCAACGCCCTCTGGAGACGCCCATGGGGCACCCATAGCACCCAACATCGTCTATGGACCTCCACGAGACACCCGTGTTGGCCAACACCCTCTGGAGACGCCCATGGGGCACACGCGCAGCACCCAACATCATCTACGGACCTCCATGAGGCACCCATAGGGCCCAAGATCATCTGGGGACGTCCATGGGGCACCCATAGCACCCAATGTCATCTATGGATCTCCACAAGGCACCTGTGTTGGCCAACACCCTCTAGGGACACCCGTGGGGCACACGCGCAGCACCCAACACCATCTATGGACCTCCATGAGGCACCCATAGGGCCCAAGATCATCTGGGGACACCCGTGGGGCACACGCGCAGCACCCAGCATCATCTATGGACCTCCATGAGCCACCTGTGTTGGCCAATACCCTCTGGAGACACCCGTGGGGCACCCATAGCACCCAACATCATCTATAGACCTCCACACAGCACCCACAGTGCCCAAGATCATCCGGGGATGTCCATGGGGCACCCATAGCACCCAACATCATCTATGGACCTCCATGAGGCACCCGTGCTGGCCAACACCCTCTGGGGACACCTGTGGGGCACCCATAGCACCCAACATCATCTACGGACCTCCATGAGGCACCCATAGGGCCCAAGACCATCCGGGGACATCCATGGGGCACCCATAGCACCCAACGTCATTGATGGACCTCCCTAGGGCACCCATAGAGCCCAACATCATCTAGAGACGCTTACGGAGCCCCCACGGCACCCAACAGTATCTGGGGTCCCCACGGCACCCACAGCACCCCACATAATCCACAGACACCCATGGGGCACCTGCTGCACCCAGTGTCACCTGGAAGCACCCATGGGGCACCTGTGGTCCCCAACGTCATCTAGGGACACCCATAGGACATCCCCTGCCAGCCCCACTGCAGCCCCCCAGGAATCTTCTCCAGCCCCACTGCAGCCCCCTAAGACCTCCCGCCAGCCCCACTGCAATGGCTACAACCTCTCTCCAGCCCCACGGCAGCCCCTCAGGAATCTCCTCCAGCCTCACTGCAGCCCCCCAGCCCCATTGCAGCCTCCCAAGACCTCCCTGCAGCCCCACTGCAGCCCCCCAGCTCCATCACAGCCCCCCAATACCTCCCCCCAGCCCCACTGCAGCCCCCAGCTCCATCGCAGCCCGCTAAGACCTCCCCCCAGCCCCACTGAAGCCCCCAAGCCCCATTGCGACTCCCCAAGAATCTCATCCAGCCCCACTGCAGCCCCCAGCCCCATTGCAGCCCCCCAGCACACCCCTCCAGCCCCACGGCAATGGCCACAACCTCTCTCCAGCCCCACTGCAGCCCCCCGAACCTCTCTCCAGCCCCATTGCAGCCCCCCAGGAATCTTCTGCAGCCCCACTGCAGCCCCCCAGCTCCATCACAGCCTCCGAAGACCTCCCTCCAGCCCCACTGCAGCCCCCCAGAACCCCCCTTGCAGCCCCACTGCAATGGTCACAACCTCTCTCCAGCCCCATGGCAGCCCCCCAGGAATCTCTTCCAGCCCCACTGCAGCCCCCTTGCAGCCCCCCAGAACCATTGCAGCCCCCAGCTCCATCGCAGCCCCCCAAGACCTCACTGCAGCCCCATTGCAGCCCCCCAGCCCCCTTGCAGCCCCCCAGCCCCATTGCAGCCCCCCAAGAGCTCCCCCCAGCCCCACTGCAGCCCCCCAACCCCATTGCAGCCCTCAGCCCCACGGCAGCCCCCCAGGAATCTTCTACAGTCCCATCGCAGCCCCCAGCCCCATTGCAGCCCCCCAAGACCTCCCTTGCGCCCCACTGCAGCCCCCCGGCCCCCTCGCAGCCCCCCCCAGCCCCACGGCAGCCCCCCAACCCCACCTGCAGCGACGGGTTCAGCGTCACCCGCTTGAGGACCTTCTTCTTGTGGTCGTTGAGGATGCCGTCGATCTTCCGCATGGGCGGCAGGTAGAGCTCATCTGGGGGCGGGGGGGGGCGTCAGCGGGGGCCGGCGGCGGGGGGGGGCGGGGGGGGCAGGGTCGGGGCTCACCGTTGGTGTCCTCGAGCGCCTGGATCATGTCGGGGTCGAGGGCGGTGCTCACCAGCATCTCCACGTAGCTGCGGTACATCTCCTTCATGGCCCGCGTGTTCAGCACCCGCCCCGTCGGCACCCGCTCTGCGGACCGCGGCGCCCCTTTAAGGCGGGGCCCCGCCCACCGGGGGGCGGCCCCGCCCACCAGGGAGGCCCCACCCCCTCTCAACGCTGGGCAGCGCCCAATGGCGGGCCAAGGTGCGTGACCATGGGGGCGCTGCCCCTTTAAAAAGGAGCCCCGCCTCCCCCAAGGAGCCCCGCCCCTTTTCAACCCACCCACTGAGAGCCCCGCCCCCTTTATCAGGGAGCCCCGCCCACCAGGGAGGGCCCACTCTTTTCCCCAGGGGAACCTGCCTTGCCCCTTTAATGAGGAGCCCCGCCCCTTGGAGAAAGAGCCCCGCCCACAGGAGCCCCGCCCCCTTCTGCGGGGAGCTCCACCCACCCATAAAGGGGGACCCACTCTGGGGGGGGGACCCAAGCCCAAAGGCAACCGTTGCCCCTTTAAGAGGAAACCCCGCCCCCTTGGTCAGAGCCCCGCCCCCAGGAGGAACCCCTCCCCCGTGTCCCAGGGGCCCCCAAAGACCCCAAATCCCCCCCCCAACAAGCCCCAGGGCCCCCCCAGACCCCAGGGGCCCCCCAAAAGCCCCAGGGACCCCCCCAAACACCCCCCAATCCCCCCCCAACAAGCCCCAGGCCCCCCCCAGACCCAAGGGGCCCCCCCAAGACCCAGGGGCTCCCCTAAAACCCCCCAACCCCCCCCAGAACAAGCTCCAGGGCCCCCCAAGCCCCCCCAAATCCCCCCCAAACAAGCTCCAGGGCCCCCCAAGCCCCCCCAAATCCCCCCCCAACAAGCCCCAGGGCCCCCCCAGACCCCAGGGACCCCCCCAAACCCCAGGCCCCCCCCCAAAACAAACCCCAGGGGCCCCCCAAAGACCCCAAATCCCCCCCAAACCAACCCCAGGGCCCCCCCAGACCCCACGCTCCCTCCAAACCCCCCCAGGGGCCCCCCCCAGACCCCAAGGGCCCCCCCAAACCTGCCAAGGGCCCCCCCTAGACCCCAGGGCCCCCCCCAAAGCTGCGGGCCCCCCCCAAACACCCCCAAATCCCCCCCCAAACAAGCCCCAGGGTCCCCCCAACCCTCCCAAATCCCCCCCAAACAAGCCCCAGGGGCCCCCAAAAGACCCCCAAATCCCCCCCAAACAAACCCCAGGGCCCCCCCAGACCCCCGGGGGCCCCCCCAACCCCCCCAGGGCCCCCCCAGACCCCAGGGCCCCCCCCAAACCCGCCAAGGGCCCCCCAAACACCCCCAAATCCCCCCCAAACAAGCCCCGGGGGCCCCCCAAAGACCCCAAATCCCCCCCAAACAAACCCCAGGGCCCCCCCAGACCCCCGGGGGCCCCCCCAACCCCCCCAGGGCCCCCCCGGAGCGCGGGGCGCCTCACCCTCCTCGCTCTGGGGGTCGGGGCTGGACTCGGACTCGGACGACGTCGCCGCCTCCTTGAGCCACTTTTTCCGCTTCTTGGGGGGGGGCTCGGCCTTCACCTTGGGGGGCTTGGGCTTGGGCCGGGGGGGGCCCGGGGGGGGCCGGGGGGGCCCCGCGGCCGGCGCGGGGGCCGGGGCCTCGGCCTTGTCGCCCCGGGGGGGCCGCTCGGCTTTGGGGGGCCGCTCGGGGCGGGGGGGCTTGTCGGGGCGGGGGGGCTTGTCGGGGCGGGGGGGCTTCTCGGGGGCGTCGGGCTTGTCGGCTCGGGGGGGGGCCGGGGTCTTGGGGCCGGCGGCTTTGGGTTGGCTCTGCCTCCTGCGAGGGGGGGGGAAAGGGGGGGTTAGGAAAGGGGGGGGCCCGAAATGGCCCCGGGGGTCGGGGGGCCCCAAAATGGCCCCTGGGTGTTGGGGGGGGGGGCCAAAATGGCCCCTGGGGACCAGGGGGCAAGGGGAGCCCCCAAAGTGTCCCCAAGGCGATGGAGACCCCCCCAAAGGGTCCCTGGGGACCGGGGGGCAAGGGGACCCCCCCAAAGCATCCCCAAGGCGATGGGGACCCCAAAAAGGTCCCCTGGGGGCAAGCAGGACCCCCCCAAAGTGTCCCCTGGGGACCAGGGGGCAAGGGGAGCCCCCCAAAGTGTCCCCAAGGTGACGGGGACCCCCCCAAAATGTCCCCTGGGGAGTGGGGGGCAAGGGGACCCCCCCAAAGTGTCCCCAAGGTGATGGGGACCCCAAAAAGGTCCCCTGGGGGCAAGCAGGACCCCCCCCAAGTGTCCCCTGGGGACCGGGGGGCAAGGGGAGCCCCCCAAAGTGTCCCCAAGGTGACGGGGACCCCCCCAAAATGTCCCCTGGGGACTGGGGGGCAAGGGGACCCCCCCAAAGCATCCCCAAGGCAATGGGGACCCCAAAAAGGTCCCCTGGGGGCAAGGGGACCCCCCCCAAGTGTCCCCATGGCGATGGGGACCCCAAAAAGGACCCCTGGGGGAAATGGGGACCCCCCGAAGTGCCACCAGGGCAATGGGGACCTCCAAAAACGTCCCCCCAACCCTGTCATCCCATGTCCCCCCCCCCCGTGTCCCTGTGTCCCTGTGTCCGCTGGTCCCCCCCGTGTTCCTGTCCCCCCCCATGTCCCCGTGTCCCACCTGACAGCAGCGAGGGGCCGGCGCCAGGGCTTGCGGGAGCAGATCCGCACGGCCCCCACGGCCCCCCGTGTCCCTCGGCCCCCCCCGTGTCCCAGTGTCCCCCCCCCGTGTCCCCATGTCCCCCCCGTGTCCCACCGGACGGCGGCGAGGGGCCGGTGCCAGGGCTTGCGGGAGCAGACCCACACGGCCCCCGCGGCCCCGTGTCCCTGCGTGTCCCCCGTGTCCCCAGGTCCCCTGGCCCCCCCCATGTCCCAGTGTCCCCCCCCATGTCCCCGTGTCCCCCCTGTGTCCCTGTGTCCCCCCCGTGTCCCCCCCCCGTGTCCCCATGTCCCACCGGACGGCAGTGAAGGGCCGGTGCCAGGGCTTGCGGGAGCAGACCTGCACGGCCCCCGCGGCCCCCCGCATCTCCGGGTCTCCTCGTGTTCCTGTGTCCCCCATGTCCCCTGTGTCCCCGTGTCCCCCCCCATGTCCCCGTGTCCCCCCCCCGTGTCCCCGTGTCCCACCGGACGGCGGCGAGGGGCCGGTGCCAGGGCTTGCGGGAGCAGACCCGCACGGCCCCCGCGGCCCCCCGCGTCTCCGGGTCTCCTCGTGTCCCCGTGTCGCCAGGTCCCCTGGCCCCCCCCGTGTCCCCGTGTCCCCCCCCATGTCCCCGTGTCCCCCCCCGTGTCCCCGTGTCCCACCGGACGGCGGCGAGGGGCCGGTGCCAGGGCTTGCGGGAGCAGACCCGCACGGCCCCCGCGGCCCCCCGCGTCTCCGGGTCTCCTCGTGTCCCCGTGTCCCCAGGTCCCATGGACCCCCCCGTGTCCCCGTGTCCCCCCCCGTGTCCCCGTGTCCCCCCCCGTGTCCCCGTGTCCCACCGGACGGCGGCGAGGGGCCGGTGCCAGGGCTTGCGGGAGCAGACCCGCACGTAGTCCTTCTTGTTGATGTTCTCCAGGAACTTCACGTAGAGCCGCTGGTACCGGTTCTTGGCGTCCCCGAAGTAGCCCAGGTACTGCGGGGGGGGGGCGCGGGGGGGTCAGGGTGCCCCAAACACCCCCCCGGGACCCCCCCAGCCCCGAACACCCCCCAGGACCCCCTCGGTCACCCCCTGACCCCAAATACTCCCCAGGGACCCCCCAGGACCCGCCATCCACCCCCCAGCCCCAAATACTCCCCCGGGACCCCCCCAGGACCCCCCATCCACCCCCCAACCCCAAATACTCCCCTGGGACCCCCCCAGGACCCGCCATCCACCCCCCAACCCCAAATACTCCCCCGGGACCCCCCCAGGACCCCCCATCCACCCCCCAACCCCAAATACTCCCCCGGGACCCCCCCGGGACCCCCTCTGCCACCCCCCAGCCCCAAATACCCCCTGGGACCCCCCCAGGACCCCCCCATCCACCCCCATAACCCCAAATACCCCCTGGGACCCCCCCAGGACCCTCTCTGCCACCCCCCAACCCCAAATATCCCCCCAGGGACCCCCCCAGCCACCCCCCAACCCCAAATACCCCCCAAATACCCTCCCAGGGATCCCCTCGGTCACCCCTCGACCCCAAATACTCCCCAGGGACCCCCCAGGGACCCCCCCCCCAGCCCCAAATACCCCCCCCCCAGGGACCCCCCAGCCAGCTTCCGAACCCAAATCCCCCCCCCAGGCCCTCTTGTGCCCCCCAATACCCCTGGGGACCCCCAATACCCCTGGAGACCCCCTGGGGCCCCGTTTCCTGGGGGGGTCCTGTTCCCTGGGGGGGGTCCCCATTCCTGGGTGGGTCCTTGTCTTCCTGGGGGGTCCCCCATCTCCCTCGGGGGGGTCCTCATTCCTGGGGGGGCCCCCATCTCCCTCGGGGGGTCCCATTCCTGGGGGGGTCCCCTGTCTCCCTTGGGGGTCCCCCTCTTCCTTGGGGGGGTCCTTGTCTCCCTGTGGGAGTCCCCTGCTTCCCCGGGGGGTCCCCCTTTCTGGGGGGGTCCCTGTTTCCCTGGGGGGGTTCCCCTTCCCAGGGGGTCCCCGTTCCCCAGGGGGGGGTCTCCGTCTCACCGGGGGGGTCCCTGTTCCCCCGGGGGGTCTCCATCTCCCGGGGGGGGTCTCCATCTCTCCCAGGGGGGTCCCCGCTCCCCGGGGGGGATTCCCCTTCCCGGGGGGGGGGTTTCCCCTTCCCAGGGGGTCCCCATTCCCCTGGGGGGGTCCCTGTTCCCCGGGGGGGTTCCCCGTTCCCCGGGGGGGGGTCCCGGGGGGGTCGTCCCCCCCCCGCACTCACGTTGCTGGTGGCGCAGAACTGCCGCTGCCCGTCCTTGATCTCGGGGGTGAACTTCTGCAGCAGCGCCTTCTGCACCCGCCAGATCGGGGGGGGCTCCCGGCCCGTCTGCAGGGCCAGCTGGGCGCCGGGGGGGGGGGTCACGGCCGCCCCGGCCCCCCCCCGGCCCCTCGGACCCCCCCCGGCACACCCAGTCCCTCCCAGTTCCTCCCAGTCCCCCCCGAGACCCCCTGACCCTCCTGGTCCTTCAGAGTCTCTCCCAGTGCCCCCCGGTGTCTCTTCATCACTCCCAGTGCCTCCCAGTGCCTCCCCAGTGCCTCCCCATCACTCCCAGTGCCTCCCAGTGCCTCCCCAGTGCCTCCCCATCACTCCCAGTGCCTCCTTGTCACTCTCAGCACCTCCCCATCACTCCCAGAGACTCCCAGTGCCTCCCAATCACTCCCAGTCCCTCCCCAGAGCCTCCCTGTGCCTCCTTGTCACTCTCAGCACCTCCCCATCACTCCCAGTGCCTCCCAGTGCCTCCCAGTGCCTCCCCATCACTCCCAGTGCCTCCTTGTCACTCTCAGCACCTCCCCATCACTCCCAGTCCCTCCCAGTGTCTCCCCAGTGCCTCCCCATCACTCCCAGTCCCTCCCCAGAGCCTCCCTGTGCCTCTTTGTCACTCTCAGCACCTCCCCATCACTCCCAGAGGCTCCCAGTGCCTCCCCATCACTCCCAGTGCCTCCCCAGTGCCTCCCCATCACTCCCAGTGCCTCCTTGTCACTCTCAGCACCTCCCCATCACTCCCAGTCCCTCCCAGTGCCTCCCCAGTGCCTCCCCATCACTCCCAGTCCCTCCCAGTGCCTCCCCAGTCCCTCCCAGTGCCTCTCCAGTCCCTCCCAGCGCCTCCCAGCGCCTCCCAGCGCCCCCCGCGCCCACCTTGAGGGCCTGGATGTCCTCGACGCGCACCACGAACTCGTCGCGCTCGCGGAAGATGCCCTCGCCGCCGCTCTCGGCCTCGTCCTCGTCGGTGTCGCCGCACACGGCCGCCGTCTCCTGCTTCTTGGCCAGGTGCAGCGGCCGCGAGTCCTCGGGCTCCTCGTGCTCGGGCGAGGCGGGGGCCGCCGGCGCCTCGGGGGGGGCCCTGGCCGCCGCGGGGGGGGGTGACGCCGCCGCCACGGCCGCCGCCGCCGATGCCACCGCGGGGGGGGGCGGCTCGGGCTGCGAGCCCTCCGAGGGCGCCGGGCTGGGCGGCTTCTCCTCCGCCGGGGGGGCGTCTGCGGGGAGCCGGGGAGGGGGGGGTCACGACGTGGGGAACCCCCCCTCATATCGTGATATTGCGGGGGGGGGGGGAGATGTGGCACTGGGGGGGGGCTCCAGGAGGGTCCTGGGGGCACTTAGGGGTTCAGGGGAGGTCCCAGGGGACATTTAGGGGTCTCAGGAGGGTCCCGGGGGTGTGTGGGGGGGTCTCTAGGGGTCCCAGGGGACATTTAGGGCCCCTAGGGGTCTGGGGGGGTCTCCAGGGGTCCCGGGGGTCATTTAGGGGTCCCAGAAGGGCCCCAGGGGTCTGGGGGGGGGGTCTCTAGGGGTCCCGGGGGACATTTAGGGGTCCCAGAAGGGCCCCAGGGGTCCCAGGGGACATTGAGGGGTCCCAGGATGGTCCTGGGGGTCTGGGGGGGGTCTCTAGGGGTCCCGGGGGTCATTTAGGGGTCCCAGAAGGGCCCCAAGGGTCCCAGGGGACATTGAGGGGTCCCAGGATGATCCCAGGGGTCTGGGGGGGGTCTCTAGGGGTCCCGGGGCTCCAGGAGGGTCTCAGGAGGCACTTAGGGGTTCAGGGTAGGTCCCAGGGGTCATTTAGGCATCTCGGGATGGTCCCGCGGGTCTGGGGGGGGTCTCTAGGAGTCCCAGGGGACATTTAGGGGTCTCAGGATGGTCCCAGGGGTCTGGGGGGGGTCTCTAGGGGTCCTGGAGGTACGCAGGGGTCCCAGGAAGGTCCCAGGGGTCAGGGGGGACATTTAGGGATCTCAGGAGGGTCCCAGGGGTCTGCGAGAGGGTCCCAGGGGTCATTTAGTGGTCTCGGGAGGGTCCCAGGGGTCTGTGGGGGGTCTCTAGGGGACCTGGGGGGGATCCAGGGGACCCAGGAAGGTCCCAGGGGTTAGCGAGGAGTCCCAGGAGGGTCCCAGAAGGCACCTAGGGGACCCAGGAAGGTCCTGGGAGATATCTAGGGCTCCCAGGGGACATCTCAGGGCCCTGGAGAGCCCTGGGGGGGACCTAGGGGACCCAGGAAGGTCCTGGGAGATATCTAAGGGCCCTAGAGGGTCCCAGAAGGCACCTAGGGGACCCAGGAAGGTCCTGGGGGCTATCTAGGGCTCCCAGGGGACATCTCAGGGCCCTGGAGGGTCCCAGAGGGCACCTAGGGGACCCAGGAAGGTCCTGGGGGCTATCTAGGGCTCCCAGGGGACATCTCAGGGCCCTGGAGGGTCCCAGAAGGCACCTAGGAGATCCAGGAAGGTCCTGGGAGATATCTAGGGCTCCCAGGGGACATCTCAGGGCCCTGGAGGGTCCCAGGGGGGACCTAGGGGACCCAGGAAGGTCCTGGGAGATATCTAGGGCTCCCAGGGGACATCTCAGGGCCCTGGAGGGTCCCAGAAGGCACCTAGGGGACCCAGGAAGGTCCTGGGGGCTATCTAGGGCTCCCAGGGGACATCGCAGGGCCCTGGAGGGTCCCAGAAGGCACCTAAGGGACCCAGGAAGGTCCTGGGGGCTATCTAGGGCTCCCAGGGGACATCTCAGGGCCCTGGAGGGTCCCAGAAGGCACCTAGGGGACCCAGGAAGGTCCTGGGGGCTATCTAGGGCTCCCAGGGGACATCTCAGGGCCCTAGAGGGTCCCAGAGGGCACCTAGGAGACCCAGGAAGGTCCTGGGGGCTATCTAGGGCTCCCAGGGGACATCTCAGGGCCCTGGAGGGTCCCAGAAGGCACCTAGGAGACCCAGGAAGGTCCTGGGAGATATCTAGGGCTCCCAGGGGACATCTCAGGGCCCTGGAGGGTCCCAGAAGGCACCTAGGGGACCCAGGAAGGTCCTGGGGGCTATCTAGGGCTCCCAGGGGACATCTCAGGGCCCTGGAGGGTCCCAGAAGGCACCTAAGGGACCCAGGAAGGTCCTGGGAGATATCTAGGGCTCCCAGGGGACATCTCAGGGCCCTGGAGGGTCCCAGAAGGCACCTAGGGGACCCAGGAAGGTCCTGGGAGATATCTAGGGCTCCCAGGGGACATCTCAGGGCCCTGGAGGGTCCCAGAAGGCACCTAGGGGACCCAGGAAGGTCCTGGGAGATATCTAGGGCTCCCAGGGGACATCTCAGGGCCCTGGAGGGTCCCAGAAGGCACCTAGGGGACCCAGGAAGGTCCTGGGGGCTATCTAGGGCTCCCAGGGGACATCTCAGGGCCCTGGAGGGTCCCAGAAGGCACCTAGGGGACCCAGGAAGGTCCTGGGGGCTATCTAGGGCTCCCAGGGGACATCTCAGGGCCCTGGAGGGTCCCAGAAGACACCTAGGGGACCCAGGAAGGTCCTGGGGGCTATCTAGGGCTCCCAGGGGACATCTCAGGGCCCTGGAGGGTCCCAGAGGGCACCTAGGGGACCCAAGAAGGTCCTGGGGGCTATCTAGGGCTCCCAGGGGACATCGCAGGGCCCTGGAGGGTCCCAGAAGGCACCTAAGGGACCCAGGAAGGTCCTGGGAGATATCTAGGGCTCCCAGGGGACATCTCAGGGCCCTGGAGGGTCCCAGAAGGCACCTAGGAGACCCAGGAAGGTCCTGGGGGCTATCTAGGGCTCCCAGGGGACATCTCAGGGCCCTGGAGAGCCCCGGGGGGAGCCCAGGAGCCCCCCGAGGGTCCCCTGAGGGGCTGGTGGGGGGGGGATGGAGGCACCCACCGGCCGGGTCGGGGTCCTTGCGGTCGGCGGGGTCGTAGAGGGCGGAGATGGCGGAGGAGATGCTCTTCTGCAGGTCCTGGTTCTTGCTGACCGAGTCCTCCTCGTCGGAGGAGAAGGACGGCAGCGTCTCCAGGTTGCGCTTGAGCTCCTCGTCGAGCCGCTTGCAGGGGCTGGGGCAGGCCATGACCAGGCCCTCGCCCTCGGCCCCGTCCAGGCCCCCCCCCAGCATGGGGGGCCCCACGGCGAAGGGGGGCGCGGGGGGGGCCCGGGGCGTCTTGGAGGGGCTGGTGGCGGCCGGCGGCAGCTGCTGGCGCTTGCCGGACTTGAGGAAGTCGAGGAAGGAGGCCATGAAGCCCGACTTCATCTCCGGCTGCTTCTCCTCCACCTCCTTGATCTTCTGCTTGATGCGCTCCCGCGTCTGGCTGCTGTCCAGGGGCCCCTCGCCCGGGGGGGCGCCCGGGGGGGCCCCCGCCTCGGCCGGCGGCCCCTCGCCCCCCTTGGCCACCGCCAGCTTGATCTGGGGGGGGGGGACAGCGACCCGCGGCGGCGTCAGGGCACCCCTGCTGCCCCCCCCGGGTCCCTGTAGCCCCCCCCATACCCTGATAGCTCCCCAGGACCCCCCAGTGCCCCCCCCCCAGAATAGCCCAGTAGCCCCCCAGGACCTCCCAGTGCCCCCCAGCGTCTCCATAGCCCCCCAATATACCCCAATAGCCCCCCAGAACTTCCCAGTGACCCTGTAGCCCCCCAAAATACTCCTCTAAACACCCCCAGCACCCCCCAAACCCCCCCAGCACCCCCAAAACCCCCCATCCCAGCACCCCAGAGCATCCCCAGCCCCTCCAAAGACCCCCAGCACCCCCAAAACACCCCCAAAACCCCCCATCCCAGCACCCCAAAGCATCCCCAGCTCCTCCAAGGACCCCCAGCACCGCCCAAGCCCCCCCAGCACCCCCAAACGACCCCCAGTACCCCCAAACGCCCCATCCCAGCCCCCCAGAGCATCCCCAGCCCCTCCAACCCCCCCAGCACCCCCAAAACCCCCCATCCCAGCCCCCCAGAGCATCCCCAGCCCCTCCAAACACCCCCAGCACCCCCAAACCCCCCAGCACCCCCAAACCACCCCCAAAACCCCCCATCCCAGCACCCCAGAGCATCCCCAGCTCCTCCAAAGACCCCTCAGCACCCCCAAAACATCCCCAGCACCCCCCAAACACCCATCCCAGCACCCCAGAGCATCCCCAGCCCCTCCAAACACCCCCAAACCCCCCAGCACCCCCAAAACCCCCCATCCCAGCCCCCCAGAGCATCCCCAGCCCCTCCAACCCCCCCAGCACCCCCAAACACCCCATCCCAGCCCCCCAGAGCATCCCCAGCCCCTCCAAACCCCCCAGCACCCCCAAAACCCCCCATCCCAGCCCCCCAGAGCATCCCCAGCCCCTCCAACCCCCCCAGCACCCCCAAACCCCCCATCCCAGCCCCCCAGAGCATCCCCAGCCCCTCCAACCCCCCCAGCACCCCCAAACCCCCCATCCCAGCCCCCCAGAGCATCCCCAGCCCCTCCAAACCCCCCAGCACCCCCAAAACCCCCCATCCCAGCCCCCCAGAGCATCCCCAGCCCTTCCAAACCCCCCCAGCACCCCCAAAACCCCCCATCCCAGCACCCCAGAGCATCCCCAGCTCCTGCAGAGACCCCCAGCACCCCCAACCCCCCCGAGCACCCCCAAAACCCCCCATCCCAGCACCCCAGAGCATCCCCAGCTCCTCCAAACCCCCCCAGCCCCCCAGAGCATCCCCAGCTCCTCCAAACCCCCCCAGCACCCCCAAACCCCCATCCCAGCCCCTCCAAACCCCCCCAGCACCCCCAAACCCCCCAGCACCCCCAAAACACCCCCAAAACCCCCCATCCCAGCACCCCAGAGCATCCCCAGCCCCTCCAAACCCCCCAGCACCCCCAAACCCCCCATCCCAGCCCCCCAGAGCATCCCCAGCTCCTGCAGAGACCCCCAGCACCCCCAACCCCCCCGAGCACCCCCAAAACCCCCCAAAACCCCCCATCCCAGCCCCCCAGAGCATCCCCAGCTCCTCCAAACCCCCCCAGCACCCCCAAACCCCCCATCCCAGCCCCCCAGAGCATCCCCAGCACCCCCCAAACCCCCCCAGCACCCCCAAACCCCCCATCCCAGCCCCTCCAAACACCCCCAGCACCCCCAAACCCCCCAGCACCCCCAAAACACCCCCAAAACCCCCCATCCCAGCCCCCCAGAGCATCCCCAGCCCCTCCAACCCCCCCAGCACCCCCAAACCCCCCATCCCAGCCCCCCAGAGCATCCCCAGCCCCCCCCCGCGCCCCCCGGCCGCCCCCGGAGCCCCCCGCCGCCGTCACCTTGAGGGGCTTGAGGGGCTCCAGGGCGCCGGCGTCGTCCTCGGGGCCCTTCTTGCCCCGGCCCCGGCCGCGGCCGCGGGGCTTCTTGGGGCCGTCGGGGGCCAGGAGGCCGTGGGGCTCGGCCAGGGGCCGGATGCGGGGGCGGCCGCGGGGCCGGGGGGGCCCCTCGCGCTTGGGCTTGGTGGGCTTGCGGCCGCGCTTCTTGGGGCCCTCGTGGGCGCCGGGGTGGGGGCAGAAGTCGATGTCGCCCATGGGGCTGAGGCTGGGCCGCGCGCGGCAGCTGGAGATGAGGTCGGGCAGCAGGTCGGGCAGGCGGCGGCTGTTGAGGCGGATGTCGGCGGGGGCGTCCGCCTTGTCCTCGTCGTCCTCGAACTCGTACTCCTGCGCGTAGGTCTTCTTGGGCGGCGGGAAGGGCTCCCGCTTGCGCAGCAGGTGGAAGGAGGAGGTCTTGAGCAGCTTCTTGGGCTTGGAGGAGCAGAAGAGCGGCGAGGCCAGCGGCGGCTTGGCCCCCTCGCCGTGGCCGCCCTGGATGAGCCCCAGCGGCTCGGCGTTGACGGTGGAGGGCAGCTCGTGCTTGGCGGCCTCCAGCGCCAGGTGCTGCTCGCCCTCGCCGCCCCCCCCGCCGCCGCCGCCCCCCCCGCCGCCGCCGCTGCCGCCGCCGCCGCCGCAGAAGCCCGGGTAGCTCTGGCCCGGCGGCAGCATGTCGTAAGCGGGCGCCTTGAGGCCCTCGGGGCGCTCCAGGCCCGGCGCCTCGTCCTCGGCGCCCTTGGCGAAGTCGTCGGGGCCGCAGGGCGGCGGCCCGAACATGTCCTCCATGCCGGGGAAGAAGCTGCGGTCCTCGTCCTGCAGCAGCGAGTCCGGGAAGCAGATGGAGGTGAGGGGCACGAAGCGCTGCTTGGCGCCCGCCGGGCTGCCGCCCTCGAACGGGTGCTCCTTGGGCTCCAGCGGCGCCGGCGGCACCCGCTGCGAGGCCTCGGCCTCCAGGGCGGCCGGCGGCGGCAGCAGGTGGGCGGCCGCCGGCACCCCGCCGCCCTGGCCCAGGTGGGGCTCCAGCCCCAGCGGCGGCTCCAGGAAGTCCTGCATCTCCGGGGGCTGCGGCAGCACCTCCAGCGCCTCGGGCTGCAGCTGGGCCCGCAGGCGCGGCGAGGCCGGCGGCTCCAGCGCCTGGGCCCGGGCGTGCGCCTGCTGCAGATGGGCCTCCAGCGCCTGCAGCTGCAGCTGCGGCGAGGCGGCGGCGGGCGGCAGCCGCGGCGGCTCCAGCAAGTGCACGTCCAGCGGCGCCCGCGCCTTGCCGCGCCCGTGCAGCTGGCTCTGCGTGTGCGTCAGCACCGACGGCAGCAGCGGGGCCCCCCCGGCCGCGGCGGCGGCGGCGGCGGCGGCGGCACCCGGGGCCGGCGGCAGGGCCAGCGGCGGCAGCTCGGGCGCCGGCTCCAGCAGCAGCCCGTGGGGCTCCAGCGCGGCGTGCTCGGGCGTCTTCTGCAAGTAGGCGTGCGGCTGCGGCAGCTCCTTGCCGCCGGCGTCCAGGTGGGCGCCGGGCAGGTGCTCCACCTTCTTGAGCTCCGGCGCGTAGGAGTCGAGGGCGCCGGCTTGGTGGCCGTAGTGCACCACCGAGGTGGCCAGGGCCTCCGGGGTGGCGCGGGCGTGCGCGTAGTCCTTGGGCCGCTCCGCCTTCTTCTTCTCCTTGAGCAGCGAGAGCTCCAGCGCCGGGCCCTCCAGGTTGGAGTTGGGCCGGATGACGCTCTGCAGCTGGTAGCGCTCCTCGGCCTTGGCCAGGCCGCCGTAGGCCGCCAGCGCCTTGGGGCCGCGCTCCTCGCAGGCCGCCAGCGCCTCGCCGGGGCCCCGCGGCGGGCTGGGCGCCTGCAGCAGGTGCTGGATGAGGAAGTCCTCGTCCTCGCTGCGCTCGGCGCCCAGCAGCTCCGCCTCGCCCTTGGCCTTGCCGTAGGCCGGGCCGCGCTCCAGGGCGGCGGGCGCCGCGCCGTAGCCCTGCGCCGGCGCCATGAAGGAGGGCGACAGCACCGAGCTCAGGTACTTCTGCGACTGGCCCGGCGAGGCCCCGCTCTGCGGCCGGGCGCCCGGCGGCGACTGCAGCGGCCGGATGATCTGCGAGGGGCTGGAGTCGCCCAGCGGCTGCCCGTGGGCGTAGGGCAGGCCCTGCCCGTGCGCCGGCATGGCCGGCGAGTGCCCGGTGCTGTAGCTCAGCGAGGGGCTGGCGGTGGGCAAGCCCTGCGAGTGGGGCGGCCCGTAGCCCCCGGGGCCGCCCGCCTCGGCCTGCACGCCGTAGGGCAGCGCCTGCAGCTGCTCGGGCGAGTAGCTCTGGCTGGCGCAGGGCTGCAGGCCCGGCCCGCTCTGCCCGCCCTGGCTCGGCGCCGCTTGGCCCGCCGGGTAGCTCTGCGCCTTGCCGCCGCCGCCGCCCAGCTCGGAGGCGGCCCCGCCGCCGCCGCCGCCGCCGCCGCCGCCGCCGCCGAAGCCCTGCGAGGCCTGGCTCACGGCCGAGAGGCTCGGGGGCTGGCTGCCGCCGTAGCCGCCCGCCTGCCCCATGGCCAGCAGGCCCTGCGGCTGCCCCGGCGAGTAGGCCGGCGACTGGCTGGCGATGACGGAGCTGGCCTTGGGCGTCGACGGCGTGTAGCTGCTTTGGCACTTGGGGGTGGCGGTGGAGCGGGGCGGCTGCCGCGAGGCCGAGTAGCTCTTGGACTTGGAGGACGAGGCGGCAGCGGCGGCGGCGCCGGCGGAGTAAGCGGGCGACTGGATGATGGGCCGGTAGCCGGGCGCCGGGGCGTCCTGCCGCGCCGCCGGGGCCGCCTTGGGCGGCGGCTGGGAGCCCTCGGAGGCGGCGGGCGAGGGCTCGCCGAGGGGGCTGCAGGCCAGGCCGGCGGCGGCGGCGGCGCGCGGCGGCATTTGCTGGTAGGCACCGCCGCAGCTCAGGTAGTGCTGCAGCGAGTGGGCGGCGGGCGGCAGCCCGGCCTGGGCGCCGGCGGGCCGCTGGTAGTGCTTGATGACGCTGTCCTGGCGCGGCACGGCGCGCTCGCCGCCGCCGCCGCCGCCGAAGACGGCCGCGTTGTAGAGCTGCGGCGGCGGCGGCGGCGGCGGGGGCTGCTCGGCGGGCGCCGCCAGCGCCGAGGGCAGCAGGTTGAACTGGGAGGGCAGGTGACGCGAGGCGGATTCCTGGGCGCTGCGGTAGGCCGAGCTCTGCGCCCCGGGCAGCCCCGGGCCCAGCACGGCGCCGCCGAGGCGCTCGAAGCTCAGCGAGGCCGGCACGCTGGGCTGCGACGGCTTGATGTGCAGCAGCGGCTCGTGCGGCGACAGCAGCCCGTTGGAGCTGGGGCTGAAGGCCGCGTCTTGCAGGCTCAGCGAGGAGCTCACCGGGAAGCTGCGCCCGCTGAACGACGCCGGGTGCTGGTAGGCGCTCAGCGCCGACGACGACGGGAAGGTGCCCGAGCCCGGCAGGGCGCCCGAGATGAAGAGCTCGGCCGGCGCCGGCGTGTGCATGGCTGCGGGCGGCGGGCGCCCCGTCAGCGGGGCCCTGCCGCCCGGCCGGGGGGTGACGGGGGGGGGGGATCCCGCCGCCCCGGGGCAGGTTACGGCCCCCCGGGGCACGCAGGGACCCCCTGGGGCACGTAGGGACCATCTAGGGCACATAGGGAGCCCCCAGGGGCACATAGGGACCATCTGGGGCACATAGGGACCCACCGGGGCACATAGGTACTCTCTGGGGCATATAGGGACCCCCAGGGGCACGCAGGGACCCCTTGGGGCACATAGGGACCCCCCCGGGGCGTGCAGGGACCCTCTGGGACACGTAGGGACACCCTGAGGCACGTAGGGACCCCCCGGGGCACATAAGGAGCCCCCAGGGGCACGCAGGGACCCCCCGGGGCACATAGGGACCCCCAGGGCATGTGGGGACCCTCTGGGGCACGCAGGGACCCCCCCGGGGCGTGCAGGGACCCTCTGGGACACGTAGGGACTCCCTGAGGCACGTAGCGATCCTCTGGGGCACGTAGGGACCCCCCGGGACACATAAGGAGCCCCCAGGGGCACGCAGGGACCCCCCGGGGCATATAGGGACCCCCAGGGCATGTAGGGACCCTCTGGGGCACATAGGGACCCCCTGAGGCACGTAGCGATCCTCTGGGGCACGTAGGGACCCCCCGGGGCACATAGGGACCCTCTGGGACACGTAGGGACTCCCTGAGACACGTAGCGATCCTCTGGGGCACGTAAGGACCCCCCCGGGGCACATAAGGAGCTCCCAGGGGCACGCAGGGACCCCCCGGGGCATATAGGGACCCTCTGGGGCACATAGGGACCCCCCTGGGGCATGTAGGGACCCTCTGGGACACGTAGGGACCCCCTGAGGCACGTAGCGATCCTCTGGGGCATGCAGGGACCCCCCGGGGCACATAGGGACCCACCGGGGCACGTAGGGACCCCCTGAGGCACGTAGCGATCCTCTGGGGCATGTAGGGACCCCCCCGGGGCACATAAGGAGCCCCCAGGGGCACGCAGGGACCCCCCGGGGCACATAGGGACCCCCCCGGGGCATGTAGGGACCCCCTGAGACATGTAGCGATCCTCTGGGGCACGTAGGGACCCCCCGGGACACATAAGGAGCCCCCAGGGGCACGCAGGGACCCCCCGGGGCATATAGGGACCCCCAGGGCATGTGGGGACCCTCTGGGGCACATAGGGACCCCCTGGGACCCATACGAGCCCCCCAAGGCACATAGGGATCCCATGGGGCACATAGGGACCCCCCGGGGCACACAGGGATCCCCTGGGGCATGTAGGGACCCCCCCGGGGCGGGTTACAGCTCCCCAGGACGCACAGGGACCCGCTGAGGCACATAGAGACCCCCCCAGGGGCACGTAGGGACCCCCCAGAGCACATAGGGACCCCATGGGGCACGTAGGGACCCCCCTGGGACAGGTTACAGCCCCCCGGGGCACATAGGAACCCCCCCAGGGCAAATAGGGGCCCCCCCGGGGCAGGATGGGACCCCCTGGGGCAAACAGGGACCCTCTGGGGCAGGTTAGGGACCCCCTGGGACATATAAGAACCCCCCCGGGGGCAGGCTGGGACCCCCGGGAGCAGGATGGGACCCTCTGGGGCAGGTTAAGGACCCCCTGGGGCAAACAGGGACCCTCTGGGGCATACAAGGACCCCCCCGGGGGCAAATAGGGACCCCCTGGGGCAGGCTGGGACCCCCAGGGGGGCAAAGGGGAGCCCCTGGGGGCAGGATGGGACCCTGTGGGGCAGGTTAAGGGTTCCCTGGGGCAAACAGGGACCCTCTGGGGCAGGATGGGACCCTCTGGGGCAGGTTAAGGACCCCCTGGGGCAAACAGGGACCATCTAGACATATAAGAACCCCCCCGGGGGGGCTCCCAGCGCTCCCAGTCTTACCAGTCTGCCAGGAGGGGGTGCGGAACTGGGAGAGGAGGGAGGAGGCCGAAGGCCCCGGCTGCGGCGCCCGCGACTCCAGCGCCGAGATGAGGTTCATGACGGAGGCGTCGGGGGCGGCGCCGCCCGCGTGGTGCAGCCCCGTCTCGAAGAGCCCCGACAGCCCTGCCGCGGCCGTCAGCGCCCGGGGTGACACCGCGGGGACACGGGGACAGGGACACGGCCGCGGGGACGGGGACACCACCGCGGGGATGGGGACCGGGACCGGGACGCGACCGCGTGGTGCAGCCCCGTCTCGAAGAGCCCCGACAGCCCTGCCGCGGCCGTCAGCGCCCGGGGTGACACCGCGGGGACACGGGGACAGGGACACGGCCGCGGGGACGGGGACACCACCGCGGGGATGGGGACCGGGACCGGGACGCGACCGCGTGGTGCAGCCCCGTCTCGAAGAGCCCCGACAGCCCTGCCGCGGCCGTCAGCACCCGGGGTGACACCGCGGGGACACGGGGACAGGGACACGGCCGCGGGGACCGGGAAGTGACCACGGGGACCGGGACGTGACAGCGGGGACGGGGACGTGACAGCGGGGACGGGGACGCGACCGCGTGGTGCAGCCCCGTCTCGAAGAGCCCCGACAGCCCTGCCGCGGCCGTCAGCGCCCGGGGACGATGCCACCGCCGCGGGGACGGGGACGCGGGGACGGGGACACGGCCGCGGGGACGGGGACGCAGGGACAGGGACACGGCCGCGGGGACGGGGACCGGGACCGGGACGCGACCGCGTGGTGCAGCCCCGTCTCGAAGAGCCCCGACAGCCCTGCCGCGGCCGTCAGCACCCGGGGTGACACCGCGGGGACACGGGGACAGGGACACGGCCGCGGGGACCGGGAAGTGACCACGGGGACCGGGACGTGACAGCGGGGACCGGGACGTGACAGCGGGGACGGGGACGTGACAGCGGGGACGGGGACGCGACCGCGTGGTGCAGCCCCGTCTCGAAGAGCCCCGACAGCCCTGCCGCGGCCGTCAGCGCCCGGGGACGATGCCACCGCCGCGGGGACGGGGACGCGGGGACGGGGACACGGCCGCGGGGACGGGGACGCAGGGACAGGGACACGGCCGCGGGGACGGGGACCGGGACCGGGACGCGACCGCGTGGTGCAGCCCCGTCTCGAAGAGCCCCGACAGCCCTGCCGCGGCCGTCAGCGCCCGGGGACGATGCCACCGCCGCGGGGACGGGGACGCGGGGACGGGGACACGGCCGCGGGGACGGGGACGCAGGGACAGGGACACGGCCGCGGGGACGGGGACCGGGACCGGGACGCGACCGCGTGGTGCAGCCCCGTCTCGAAGAGCCCCGACAGCCCTGCCGCGGCCGTCAGCGCCCGGGGACGATGCCACCGCCGCGGGGACGGGGACGCGGGGACGGGGACACGGCCGCGGGGACGGGGACGCGGGGACAGGGACACGGCCGCGGGGACGGGGACCGGGACCGGGACGCGACCGCGTGGTGCAGCCCCGTCTCGAAGAGCCCCGACAGCCCTGCCGCGGCCGTCAGCGCCCGGGGACGATGCCACCGCCGCGGGGACGGGGACGCGGGGACAGGGACACGGCCGCGGGGACCGGGACGTGACAGCGGGGACTGGGACGCGACCGCGTGGTGCAGCCCCGTCTCGAAGAGCCCCGACAGCCCTGCCGCGGCCGTCAGCGCCCGGGGACGATGCCACCGCCGCGGGGACACGGGGACAGGGACACGGCCGCGGGGACATGGACACGGCCGCGGGGACGGGGACGCGGGGACAGGGACACGGCCGGGGGGACGGGGACCGGGACGCGACCGCGTGGTGCAGCCCCGTCTCGAAGAGCCCCGACAGCCCTGCCGCGGCCGTCAGCGCCCGGGGACGATGCCACCGCCGCGGGGACGGGGACGCGGGGACAGGGACATGGCCGCGGGGACCGGGAAGTGACCACGGGGACCGGGACGTGACAGCGGGGACGGGGACGCGACCGCGTGGTGCAGCCCCGTCTCGAAGAGCCCTGACAGCCCTGCCGCGGCCGTCAGCGCCCGGGGACGATGCCACCGCCGCGGGGACGGGGACGCGGGGACGGGGACACGGCCGCGGGGACCGGGACGTGACCATGGGGACCGGGACGTGACAGCGGGGACGGGGACGCGACCGCGTGGTGCAGCCCCGTCTCGAAGAGCCCCGACAGCCCTGCCGCGGCCGTCAGCGCCCGGGGACGATGCCACCGCCGCGGGGACGGGGACGCGGGGACAGGGACACGGCCGGGGGGAGCGGGACGTGACCACGGGGACCGGGACGTGACAGCGGGGACGGGGACGCGACCGCGTGGTGCAGCCCCGTCTCGAAGAGCCCCGACAGCCCTGCCGCGGCCGTCAGCGCCCGGGGACGATGCCACCGCCGCGGGGACGGGGACACGGGGACAGGGACACGGCCGCGGGGACCGGGACGTGGCCACGGGGCGATGGAGACATGACGGGGACGTGACCACGGGGACAGGGACATGGCGACAGGGACAGGACCATGGGCATGGGGACACGGCTGCACGGACCGGGACGAGGCCGCGAGGCGATGGGGACGTGACCGTGGGGACAGGGACGAGGGGATGCGACCACAGGGATGGGGACACGGCCGTGGGGACCGGGACGCAATGGGGACGTGACCGCGGGGACGGGGATGAAGCCGTGGGGCAACGGGGACACGACGGGGACGTGACCACGGGGACAGGGACACGACCACGGGGACAGGGCCATAGGGACCGGGACGAGGCTGCGAGGCGATGGGGACGTGACCGTGGGGACGGGGACACCACCGTGGGGACGCGGACACCACCGTGGGGACATCATCATGGAGACGGGGACATGGCCACGGTGACGGGGACATGGACACCACCGTGGGGACATCATCATGGGGACGGGGACATGGCCACGGGGATGGGGACATGGACACCACCGTGGGGACATCATCATGGGGACGGGGACACGGACACCACCGTGGGGACATCATCATGGGGACGGGGACACCGCCGCGGGGATGGGGACATGGACACCACCGTGGGGACATCATCATGGGGACGGGGACATGGCCACGGGGATGGGGACATGGACACCACCGTGGGGACATCATCATGGGGACGGGGACACCGCCGCGGGGACCCTGCCGTGGGGACATCATCATGGGGACAGGGACCCCGCCGTGGGGACATCATCATGGGGACGGGGACATGGACACTGCCACATGGACACTGCCGTGGGGACATCATCATGGAGACGAGGACATGGCCACGGGGACGTGGATGCTGCGGGGACCCTGCCGTGGGGACATCATCATGGGGACAGGGACCCCGCCGTGGGGACATCATCATGGGGACGGGGACACGGACACCGCCACATGGACACTGCCGTGGGGACACAGACAGTGCTGCAGCGACGGGGACACCGGGGACGCTGCAACCAGGACGGGGCCACCCGGACGGGGCCAGGGGGACGCCGGGACGCAGCCACGGCCCGGGCGGGACGGTGGGGGGTGACAGGGGGGTGACAGGGAGGTGACAGGGAGGTGACGCGGCGGTACCTGGGGGGTGGTGGTTGGCGGCATAGCCCTGGAGCGGGTGCGGGGCGCCGTAGGGCTGCCGGTGCAGCAGGTCGGCGTCCGGGTGGGCCCCGCGCGAGCCCCCGTACACCAGGCTGCGGGGACAAGCGTGCACGAGTGTCACACGAGCGTCACACGAGCGTCACACGAGCGTCGCACGAGGGGCCGCGCGCACGGACCCCCCCCGGGGAGCGGGAACGAGGGCCCCGCGCGAGCCCCCGGACACCAGGCTGCGGGGACAAGCGTGCACGAGTGTCACACGAGTGTCACACGAGCGTCGCACGAGCGTCGCACGAGCGTCGCACGAGGGGCCGTGCGCACGGACCCCCCCCGGGAGCGGGAACGAGGGCCCCGCGCGAGCCCCCGTACACCAGGCTGCGGGGACAAGCGTGCACGAGTGTCACACGAGCGTCACACGAGTGTCACACGAGCGTCGCACGAGCGTCACACGAGCGTCGCACGAGCGTCGCACGAGGGGCCGCGCGCACGGACCCCCCCCGGGAGCGGGAACGAGGGCCCCGCGCGAGCCCCCATACACCAGGCTGCGGGGACAAGCGTGCACGAGTGTCACACGAGTGTCACACGAGCGTCACACGAGCGTCACACGAGGGGCCGCGCGCACGGACCCCCCCCGGGAGCGGGAACGAGGGCCCCGCGCGAGCCCCCGGACACCAGGCTGCGGGGACAAGCGTGCACGAGTGTCACACGAGCGTCACACGAGCGTCCCACGAGCGTCGCACGAGCGTCGCACGAGGGGCCGCGCGCACGGACCCCCCCCCGGGAAGCGGGAACGAGGGCCCCGCGCGAGCCCCCGGACACCAGGCTGCGGGGACAAGCGTGCACGAGTGTCACACGAGCGTCACACGAGCGTCCCACGAGCGTCGCACGAGCGTCGCACAAGGGGCCGCGCGCACGGACCCCCCCCCGGGAAGCGGGAACGAGGGCCCCGCGCGAGCCCCCGGACACCAGGCTGCGGGGACAAGCGTGCACGAGTGTCACACGAGCGTCACACGAGCGTCCCACGAGCGTCGCACGAGCGTCACACGAGCGTCGCACGAGCGTCGCACGAGGGGCCGCGCGCACGGACCCCCCCCGGGAGCGGGAACGAGGGCCCCGCGCGAGCCCCCATACACCAGGCTGCGGGGACAAGCGTGCACGAGTGTCACACGAGTGTCACACGAGCGTCACACGAGCGTCACACGAGCGGCCGCGCGCACGGACCCCCCCCGGGAAGCGGGAACGAGGGCCCCGCGCGAGCCCCCGTACACCAGGCTGCGGGGACAAGCGTGCACGAGTGTCACACGAGCGTCGCACGAGTGTCACACGAGCGTCGCACGAGCGTCGCACGAGTGGCCGCGCGCACGGACCCCCCCGGGAAGCGGGAACGAGGGCCCCGCGTGAGCCCCCGGACACCGGGCCGCGGGGACAGCACGGCTCGCACCAGCGTCGCACGAGCGTCGCACGAGGGCTCGCACGAGCACCCCGGACAGACCTCGCACGAGGGGGACGCGCGCAGCCCCCCCCGGACACCAGGCTGCAGGGAAAGGGGGGGGGTCAGCACGCGCGCGAGGGGGTCGCGGGCACCCGCCACGCACGGCCCTCGCACGAGGGGGTCACGCGCAGGCAGCCGGCAACCCGCGCGGCAGCGTGAGCGTGCGACGCACCGCAGTGCCCGGCCCACGCATGAGGGGGGACGTACGAGCACGTGCAACGCCTGCAGTCGTGCGACGCACGAGGGCCAGGCTACGCCCACGAGGCAGGCGTGCAACACCAGCAGCCGTGCAAGGCGCGTGACACGCGCGGCCAGGCAACGGCACCGCCGCGCACAGCCCCCCGTGCAAGGCGTGCGACACGGGTGCCCGTGCGACGGCCGCAGAGCTCGCCCGGAAACGCGGCCTGGCACCAGCAGCAGCGCTTGTGCGAGGCGTGCGACGCCCGGAGCCGCGTGCCGCGCGTGATGCTGGGGTGGTGCACGGGCACCCGGCGCCCTCCTGTCCCTGGTGCACGGGGACCTGGCACCCTCCTGTCCCCATCGCACGAGGACCTGATGCACGAGGACCCGGCGCACGAGGACCCGGCAGCCTCCCGCACGTGGGTGCACGGGGACCTGGCACCCTCCTGTCCCCATCGCACGAGGACCTGATGCACGGGGACCTGGCACATGGGGACACAGCACCCTCCTGTCCCCATCGCACGAGGACCCGGTGGCCTCCTGCCCACAGGTGCACGAGGACCCGGCGCACGAGGACCCGCAGGTGCACGGGGACCTGGCACCCTCCTGTCCCCATCGCATGAGGACCTGATGCACAAGGACCTGGCGGCCTCCTGCCCACAGGTGCACGAGGACCCGGCGCACGAGGACCCGGCAGCCTCCCGCCCGCGGGTGCACGGGGACCTGGAGCACGAGGACCCGGCGCACGAGGACCCGGCAGCCTCCCGCATGCGGGTGCACAGGGACCTGGAGCACGGGGACCTGGCGCCCTCCTGTCCCCATCGCACGAGGACCTGATGCACGAGGACCTGGTGGCTTCTGACCTGCAGGTGCACGAGGACCCGGCGCACAAGGACCCGGCAGCCTCCCGCACGTGGGTGCACGGGGACCTGGCGCCCTCCTGTCCCCATCGCACAAGGACCAGATGCACGAGGACCCGTTGCACGAGGACCCGGCAGCCTCCTGCCCACAGGTGCACGAGGACCCGGCGCACGAGGACCTGGCGCACGAGGACCCGGCAGCCTCCCGCCCGCGGGTGCACGGGGACCTGGAGCACGAGGACCCGGCGCACGAGGACCCGGCAGCCTCCCGCATGCGGGTGCACAGGGACCTGGAGCACGGGGACCTGGCGCCCTCCTGTCCCCATCGCACGAGGACCTGATGCACGAGGACCTGGTGGCTTCTGACCTGCAGGTGCACGAGGACCCGGCGCACAAGGACCCGGCAGCCTCCCGCACGTGGGTGCACGGGGACCTGGCGCCCTCCTGTCCCCATCGCACAAGGACCAGATGCACGAGGACCCGTTGCACGAGGACCCGGCAGCCTCCTGCCCACAGGTGCACGAGGACCCGGCGCACGAGGACCTGGCGCACGAGGACCTGGCGCCCTCCTGTCCCCATCGCACAAGGACCTGGCGCACGAGGACCCGGCAGCCTCCCGCACGTGGGTGCACGAGGACCCGGCGCACGAGGACCCGGCAGCCTCCCGCACGCGGGTGCACGAGGACCCGGCGCACGAGGACCCGGCAGCCTCCTGCCCACAGGTGCACGGGGACCTGGCGCCCTCCTGTCCCCATCGCACAAGGACCTGGCGCACGAGGACCCGGCAGCCTCCCGCACATGGGTGCACGAGGACCTGGCGCACGAGGACCCGGCAGCCTCCCGCACGCGGGTGCACGGGGACCTGGCCCCCTCGTGTCCCCATCGCACGAGGACCCGATGCACGAGGACCTGATGCACGAGGACCCGGCAGCCTCCCGCACATGGGTGCACGAGGACCCGGCGCACGAGGACCCGGCGCACGAGGACCCGCAGGTGCACGGGGACCCGGCCCCCTCGTGTCCCCATCGCACGAGGACCTGATGCACGAGGACCCGGCAGCCTCCTGCCCACAGGTGCACGGGGACCCAGCGCACAAGGACCCGGCAGCCTCCCGTCCACAGGTGCACGGGGACCTGGAGGCCTCCCGCACGCGGGTGCACGGGGACCCGGCGCCCTCCTGTCCCCATCGCACAAGGACCTGATGCACGAGGACCTGATGCACGAGGACCCGGCAGCCTCCCGCACGCGGGTGCACGGGGACCTGGAGCACGGGGACCCAGCCCCCTCGTGTCCCCATCGCACAAGGACCCGGCGCACGAGGACCTAGTGGCCTCCCGCCCGCGGGCGCACGGGGACCCGGCTCTCTGGCACCTCTGCCCCGGTGCACCGGGTCCTCGTGTCGCCTCCTCCCGGGGCACCGGGCTCCCGGCACCTTTTCCCCCGGTGCACCGGGTCCCCAGACCCCCTCCCCCCGGTGCACCGGGTCCCCAGACCCCCCTGCTCCCGGTGCACCGGGACCTGGCACCTTTTTCCCCCAGTGTCCCAGGCTCCTGCACCCCAGCTCCCGGTGCACCGGGTCCCCAGGTCCCCCAGCTCCCAGTGCCCCGGGCTCCTGCAGCTCTCCCCCCGGTGCACCGGGTCCCCAGGTCCCTCAGCTCCCGGTGCACCGGGCTCCTGCAGCTCTCCCCCCGGTGCACCGGGCTCCCAGACCCCCCAGCTCCCGGTGCACCGGGCTCCTGCACCCCTCCTCCCGGTGCACCGGGTCCCCAGGCCCGGCAGCTCCCGGTGCCCCGGGCTCCTGCACCTCTCCCCCCGGTGCACCGGGCTCCCAGACCCCCCAGCTCCCGGTGCCCCCGGCTCCTGCAGCTCTCCCCCCGGTGCACCGGGCTCCCAGACCCCCCAGCTCCCGGTGCCCCGGGCTCCTGCACCTCTCCCCCCGGTGCACCGGGCTCCCAGACCCCCCAGCTCCCGGTGCCCCCGGCTCCTGCACCTCTCCCCCCGGTGCACCGGGCTCCCAGACCCCCCAGCTCCCGGTGCACCGGGCTCCTGCACCTCTCCCCCCGGTGCACCGCGCCCCCAGGCCCGGCAGCTCCCGGTGCCCCGGGCTCCTGCACCTCTCCCCCCGGTGCACCGGGTCCCCAAACCCCTCAGCTCCCGGTGCACCGGGCTCCTGCAGCTCTCCCCCCGGTGCACCGGGTCCCCAGACCCGCCTCGTCCCGGTGCCCCGGGCTCCTGCAGCTCTCCCCCCGGTGCACCGGGCTCCCAGACCCCCCAGCTCCCGGTGCCCCGGGCTCCTGCACCTCTCCCCCCGGTGCACCGGGCT
Source organism: Dromaius novaehollandiae (assembly GCF_036370855.1). Taxonomy (NCBI): domain Eukaryota; kingdom Metazoa; phylum Chordata; class Aves; order Casuariiformes; family Dromaiidae; genus Dromaius; species Dromaius novaehollandiae. The sequence goes on along the minus strand of NC_088129.1, from coordinate 39,348 downwards.
CCCAGACCCGCCTCGTCCCGGTGCCGCGGCCCCCCGCGCCCCCTCCCGCCGCCGCCGCCGCCGCCGCACCTGGCCTTGGCGGAGCGCTCGTAGGTCCAGCCGGGGCCGGCGGCCAGCGGGTCCCCGAAGCCGGCGGCCGGGTAGTTCCTGTCCATGGGGGCGGGCGGCGGCCGCGGCGGCCCCGGCGCGGCGAGGCGGGGCGGGCCGGGCCCCGCGCCGCGGCGGCCGGGCCGGGCCGGGCCGGGCCGGGCGGCGGCGGGGGAGGGAGGGGAGGGGAGGGGGCGGCGCGGGCCCCGCCGCGGCGGCGCCCCCGGGGCCGGGCCGGGCGGCTGGGCCGGGGGCGGCGGGGGGCGGCGGAGGGCGGCGGCGGCGGCGGGAGCGGTCACGGAGCGGCCATGTTCGCTGGGCAGCGCTGCCGCCGCTTCCTCCCACAATGCCCCGCGCGCGCCGCCGCGGCAGGGGCGGGGCCGGGGGCGGGGCCTCGCCGGGGAGGGGCGGGGCCGCGCGCGACGCGACGTCCTGCTGCCGCTGCTGCTGCCGGCGGCGGCGGCGGCGGCGGCTCCGCGGAGGGGCCGCGCGGTTCCCCCCCCCCAACCGGGACCCGGAGCCCCCCGACGGGGCGGGGACCCCCCCACCGGGACCCGGAGCCCCAACGGGGCCGGCTTCACCTCACGGATCCCCCCCCCGGGGCTGGGAGCCCCCTGACGGGGCGGGGACCCCCCCCCCGGGACCCGGAGCCCCAACGGGGCCGGCTTCACCTCACGGATCCCCTGAACGGGGCCGGGAGCCCCAACGGGGCCGGGATCCCCTCACAGACCGCCCCTCCTCGGGATCGGGAGCCCCCCCGGGACCGGCTTCACCTCACGGACCCCCCCAATGGGACCGCGATCCCCCCCCCGGGACCCGGAGCCCCAACGGGGCCGGCTTCACCTCACGGATCCCCCGAATGGGACCCGGAGCCCCCCGACGGGACCGGGACCCCCCCACCGGGACCAGGAGCCCCAACGGGACCGGCTTCACCTCACGGATCCCCCCCCGCGGGACCGGAGCCCCCCAAAGGGGCTGGGACCCCCCCCGGGAGCAGGAGCCCCCCCGGGACCGGCTTCACCTCACGGATCCCCCGAACAGGACCCGGAGCCCCAACGGGGCCGGGATCCCCTCACAGACCGCCCCTCCTCGGGACCGGGAGCCCCCCCCGGGACCGGCTTCACCTCACGGACCCCCCCCGGGACCGGCTTCACCTCACGGACCCCCCCGACGGGACCGGGACCCCCCCACCGGGACCCGGAGCCCCAACGGGGCCGGCTTCACCTCACGGATCCCCCCCCCGGGGCCGGGAGCCCCCCCGGGACCGGCTTCACCTCACGGACCCCCCCAATGGGACCGCGATCCCCCCCCCGGGACCCGGAGCCCCAACGGGGCCGGCTTCACCTCACGGATCCCGCCCCCCCGGGACCCGGAATGCCACAACGGGGCCGGGACCCCCCCCCGGGACCAGGAGCCCCCCCGGGACCGGCTTCACCTCACGGACCCCCCGAATGGGACCGGGACCCCCCCCCGGGACCAGGAGCCCCCCCGGGACCGGCTTCACCTCACGGACACCCCCCCCCGGTGCTGGGAGCCCCTCACGGACCCCATCGAACCGGGACCCCCCCTCAAAGACCCCCCCGGTACCAGGACCCCCCCAGGACACACGTGTGTGGACACACACGGCTCACACGCGTGTGCTCCGGGCTCATGGGCGCCTGCCGGGTTCACACGCGTGTGCCTGGCCCACACGTGTGCACGTGGGCTCACACATGTCCCTGGCTCACACGCGTGTACCGGGCTCACACATGTGTTGTGGGCTCACACGCGTGTACTGGGCTCACACGTGTGTTGTGGGCTCACACACGTGTCATCTGGTGTCACACGCGTGATTTGGTGTCACACGTGTGCTCTGCTCTCATATGCATTCATTTAGCTCACACGTGTATTAGCGGCACATGTATGTGCTGCTCTCACATGTGCTCTGCTCTCACACGCGTGTAGCAGGCCCACACGTGTGCTCCAGGCACACGCGTGTGCTCTGGGCTCACACACGTGCTCCAGGATCGCTCATGTGTGGGCGCCACACGCGTGTTCTGTTCTTACAGGCGTGGTTGGGTCTCACACGCGTGTTCAGGGCTCCCACATGTGCTCTGGGCTCACACGTGTGTTCAGGGCTCCCACACGTGTTCATGGCCCACATGCGTGTTCCAGGCTCACATGCATGTCTGTGTATCACATGTGTGCTCCAGGCTCACACATGGGTTCAGGGCTTACACACTTCTTCAGGGGTTCAGATTTCACATGTGTGTTCAGGTCTCACACGCGTGTTCTGGACTCCCACATATGTTCGTGTCTCGCATATGTGTTCAGGGCTCACACGTGCTCTGAACTCACACACGTGTCCGTGTCCCACATGTGCTCCAAGCTCACACGCGTGTCTGTGTTTCACACACATGCTTCAGGCTCACACGCGTGTTCAGGGCTCACACGTGCTCCAGGTTCACACGCGTGTTCAGGGCTCACACGTGTGCTCTGTGCTCACAGGTGTTTTCAGGGGAACTGGGGGGAAGTGAGGAAAACTGGGAGGAACTGGGAGGGAACTGGGGGGGTGGGGGAACTGGGAGGCCTGGGGGGGAATGTGAGGGAATTGGTAGGTAACTGGAGGCGAACTGGGGGGAACTGGGAGGTAACTGGGAGTCATGGGGGGAACTGGAGGGAACTGGGAGGCCTGGGAGGGAACTGGGAAGTAACTGGAGGGGAACTGGGGAGAACTGGGGGGAACTGGGAGGGAACTGGGAGGCATGGGGGGAACTGGGAGGCCTGGGGGGGAACTGGGAAGTAACTGGAGGGGAACTGGGGAGAACTGGGGGGAACTGGGAGGGAACTGGAGGGTCACAGGGGCAACTGGGGGGAGCTGGGAGGAACTGGGGCAGCTGGGAAATAACTGGGATAACTAGGAGGGAACTGGGGAGAACTGGGAAGCCTGGAGCAGAACTGGGAGGTAACTGGGGAAGCCGGTAGGGAACCGGGGGCCGCGGGGGGTCCCGGGGCGGCGGGGGGAGGGGCCCGGACGCCTGGGCCCCGCCGGTGGGGGCGGGGCGGGGCGGAACCGTCGCGCGGCAGCGCCGGGCCGAGCCGGGCCGCTGCGGCGGCTGCACCCGGGCGCCGCCCGGAAACGCGCCGCCACTTCCGGCCGCGCCACTTCCGGCTTCCGGCGCGGCGGGGCAGCAGGGCCGGGGCGGGCAGCGGGGTGCAACCGGCAAAGCCGTCCGTGCCCCTCCCCCACCTCGGACGCCTGGGCCCTCTCGGGAGCGGGCAGCCTCGTGCGTACGGCGGGGGGGGGGCGCCCGGACGCCTGGGCCCCGTTGGGGGGGAGGACTCGGACGCCTGGGCCCTTTGGGGGGGGGCACCCGGACGCCTGGGCCCCTTTTTGGGTGGGAGCGGGACGCCTGGGCCCCTTTGGGGGGGGGACTCGGACACCTGGGCCCGTTTTGTGGGGGGGGACCGGATGCCTGGGCCTGTTGTGGGGTATCACCGGGACGCCTGGGCCCCTAGGGGAGATTCCCGGACGCCTGGGCCCCTTGGGGGTTGTCCCCCGGACACCTGGGCCCCTGCGCTACCCCCTAACCCCCCCCCCTTGTCCCCCCCCCCAGGGCAGCGGCCATGACGCGCCACGGCAAGAACTGCACGGCGGGGGCCGTGTACACCTACCACGAGAAGCGCAAGGACACGGGTGAGCGGCGGGGGGGGGGGGGCGCGAGGGGGGGGGCGCACACGCGTGTGTCACGGCTGCGACACGCGTGTGACGCGGTGGGGGGGGCCCGGGGGGGGTCCGCGCAGCCGCCTCGGGCTACGGCACGCAGACGCTGCGCCTGGGCCGCGACGCCGTCAAGGACTTCGACTGCTGCTGCCTCTCGCTGCAGCCCTGCCGCGACCCCGTGGTCACGTGAGTCGCCCCCCCAAACCCCCCCCCGGGGTCCCCCAAACTCCCCTGAGCCCCCCAAACCCCCTGGGGGCCCCCCCAAACTCCCCTGAGCCCCCCTCAAATCTCCTGCCCCCCCAACTCCCCCGGGAGCCCCCCCAAACCCTCCAGGAGCCCCCCCAAATCTGCTAGGACCCCCGGCAGCCCCCCAAACCTCCCCTAGGAGCTTCCCGAGCCCCCCCAAACTCCTGAGACCCCCAGACCCCCCCAGGGACTCCCCAGGATCTCCCTGGGACCCCTTGGAGCCCCCCGGGACCCCCCCAGGCCCCTAGGACCCTGCTGAGCCCCCCCAGACTCCCCCGGGATCCCCCTGGCCCCCCCAGGACGCTCTGAAGCCTCCAGGAGCCCCCTGAGTCTTCTCTGAGCCCCCCCAGGACCCCTTGGGACCACCTGAGTCCTCCAAGGAGCCTCCTGGGACCCCCTTGAGCCCCCCCAGACTCCCCTTGGGACCCCCCGACCCCCTCAGGACCCCTGGAGCCCCCCAGGACCCTCCAGGGACCCCCAGAGCCCCCCAACCCCTCCCCCAAGCCTCCGGGTGCCCCCTCAGTCCCCCCAGAGCCTCCCTGGGAGCCCCCTGCCCCCCCGAGCCCTCCCTTGGGCCCCCCCGGACCCCCAGGTGCCCCCCAGGCCCCTCGCAGCAGGGGGGGGACGGGACGAGGGGGGGGGTCCGGGCGCTCCCCGACGCCGCCTGCGCCGCAGCCCCGACGGGTTCCTGTACGAGCGCGAGGCCATTCTGGAGTACATCGTGCGCCAGAAGCGCGACATCGCCCGCCGCACCAAGGTGGGGGGCGACGGGGGGGCCCAGGCGTCCGGGGGGGGGGCGACGGGGGGGCCCAGGCGTCCAGGGAGCGATGGCAGGGACCCAGGCATCCGGAGGGGACTGGTAGGGGCCCAGGCGTCCAGGGAGGGCAGACTGGGCGGAACCAAAGCGTCGGGGCAACAGCAGAGAGGTAGAAAGGGCCCAGGCGTCCGGGTGAGTCCAGGTGTTTGGGTGGGGGCCCAGGCATCTGGGGAGGGGTTCAGGGGGACCCAGGCGTGCGGGTGGGGGCCCAGGCGTCCGGGAGAGTCCAGGCTTTTGGGTGGGGGCCCAGGCGTCCGGGGAGGGGTTCAGGGGGACCCAGGCGTCCGGGGAGGGACCCAGGCATCCGGGTGGGGGCCCAGGCGTCCGGGAGAGTCCAGGTGTTTGGGTGGGGGCCCAGGCATCCGGGGAGGGGTTCAGGGGGACCCAGGCGTCCGGGGAGGGACCCAGGCATCCGGGTGGGGGCCCAGGCGTCCGGGTGAGTCCAGGCGTTTGAGTGGGGGCCCAGGCATCCGGGGAGGGGTTCAGGGGGACCCAGGCGTCCGGGGAGGGGCCCAGGCGTCCGGGTGAGTCCAGGCGTTTGGGTGGGGGCCCAGGCATCCGGGGAGGGGTTCAGGGGGCCCAGGCGTCCGGGTGAGTCCAGGCGTTTGGGTGGGGGCCCAGGCATCCGGGGAGGGGTTCAGGGGGACCCAGGCGTCCGGGTGAGTCCAGGCGTTTGGGTGGGGGCCCAGGCATCCGGGGAGGGGTTCAGGGGGACCCAGGCATCCGGGGAGGGACCCAGGCATCCGGGTGGGGGCCCAGGCGTCCGGGTGAGTCCAGGCGTTTGGGTGGGGGCCCAGGCATCCGGGGAGGGGTTCAGGGGGACCCAGGCGTGCGGGTGAGTCCAGGCGTTTGGGTGGGGGCCCAGGCATCCGGGGAGGGGTTCAGGGGGGCCCAGGCGTCCGGGGAGGGGCCCAGGCGTCCGGGGGGCCCCGGCGTCCGGGCAGCCAGGCGTGGGGGCCCGCAGGCCTACGAGCGGCAGCGGGCGCAGCGGCGTCGCGAGCGGGAGCAGCGGGGCCGGGCCGGGGCCGACGCCGCCGTCCGGGGCTTCCTGGAGACCGAGGGCGCCATCGTCAGCCGCTCGCTGCCCCATGGCGCCGGGCCCTCGGGTACGCCGGGGGGCTCGGGGGGGTGCTGTGGGGCGGGAGGGGGGCTCCAGGGGTGCTATGGGGCGGGAGGGGGGCTTTGGGGGTGCTATGGGGCGGGAGGGGGGCTCCAGGGGGGCGCTATGGGGCAGGAGGGGGGCTTTGGGGGTGCTATGGGGCGGGAGGGGGGCTCCAGGGGGGCGCTATGGGGCAGGAGGGGGGCTCTGGGGGGAGCTGTGGGGCAGGAGGGGGGCTCCGGGGGGTGCTATGGGGCGGGAGGGGGGCTCCAGGGGTGCTATGGGGCGGGAGGGGGGCTTTGGGGGGCACTGTGGGGCGGCAGAGGGGCTCTGAGGGGCGCTATGGGGCAGGAGAGGTGATCTGGGGGGTGCTATGGGGCAGGATGGGGGCTCTGGGGGATGCTTTGGGGCAGGAAGGGGGCTCCGGGGGGTGCTATGGGGCACGGTGGGGCTCTGGGGGTGCTATGGGGTGGGAAGGGGGCTCTGGGGGGCGCTATGGGGCACGAGGGGGCTCTGGGGGTGCTATGGGGCGGGAGAGGAGCTCCGGGGGGTGCTATGGGGCGGGAGGGGGGCTTTGGGGGGCACTGTGGGGCGGCAGAGGGGCTCTGAGGGGCGCTGTGGGGCAGGAGAGGTGATCTGGGGGGTGCTATGGGGCAGGGGGGGCTCTGGGGGGTGCTATGGGGCACGATGGGGCTCTGGGGGTGCTATGGAGAGGGAGGTGGGCTCTGGGGGGAGCTGTGGGGTGGGAGGGGGGCTCTGGGGGGGCGCTATGGGGTGGGAGGGGGGCTCAGGGGGGTGCTATGGGGCAGGAGGGGGGCTCCAGGGGGGTGCTATGGGGCAGGAGGGGGGCTCCAGGAGTGCTATGGGGCAGGATGGGGGCTCTGGGGGGGTTACAGGGGAGTATGGGGCAGGAGGGGGCTGTGGGGGGCCATGGGGCTGCTGTGGGGCAGGGCAGGGGGGACGGGGCGGCCGTGGGGCAGCCGTGGGGCAGCCGTGGGGCTGACCCCCCCCCCCAGCGCCCCCCAGCGCGGAGCCCCAGGCGCTGCCCAGCTTCTGGATCCCCTCGCTGACCCCCGAGGCCGACGCCGGGCGGCTGCCCAAGCCGGTGAGTCCTGCCCCATAGCTGCCCCATAGCTGCCCCACAGCCACCCCACGGCAGCCCGCGAGCCCAGCCGCCCTGCCCCACAGCGCCCCACAGCCACCCCAGCTGCCCCACAGCCACCCCACGGCAGCCCGCGAGCCCCGCCGCCCTGCCCTACAGCCACCCCACAGCGGCCCACAAGCCCCACGGCCCTGCCCCACAGCGCCCCACAGCCACCCCAGCTGCCCCACAGCTGCCCCATGGCCGCCCCACGGCACCCCACAGTGCCCTGTGACACCCTACGTCACCGTATTGGCCTGCCCCACAGCACCCCACGGTGCCCCACAGCCCCCCATGGCACCCCATGGCACCCCATGGCCCTGCCCCACGGCGCCCCAGCCAGGCTGAGACTGGGGGGAGCTCTAGCACGGGGCCCAGGCGTCCGGGGGGCCCAGGCGTCCGGCAGGACCCCGTGGTGCGGTTCGGGGGGGTGGGGACGCCGGGGTGCCGCGGGGCCCAGGCGTCCGAGGGGCCCAGGCGTCCGGCAGGACCCCGTGGTGCGGTTCGGGGGGGTGGGGACTCCGGGGTGCCGCGGGGCCCAGGCGTCCGGGGGGCCCAGGTGTCCGGCAGGACCCCGTGGAGCGGTTCGGGGGGGTGGGGACTCCAGGGTCCTGCAGGGCCCAGGCGTCCGGGGGGCCCCAGCGTCCGGCAGGACCCCGTGGTGCGGTTCGGGGGGGTGGGGACTCCGGGGTGCCGCGGGGCCCAGGCGTCCGGCAGGACCCCGTGGTGCGGTTCGGGGGGGTGGGGACTCCAGGGTCCTGCGGGGCCCAGGCGTCCGAGGGGCCCAGGCGTCCGGCAGGACCCCGTGGTGCAGTTCGGGGGGGTGGGGACTCCGGGGTGCCGCGGGGCCCAGGCGTCTGGGGGGCCCCGGCGTCCGGCAGGACCCCGTGGAGCGGTTCGGGGGGGTGGGGACTCCAGGGTCCTGCGGGGCCCAGGCGTCCGAGGGGCCCAGGCGTCCGGCAGGACCCCGTGGTGCAGTTCGGGGGGGTGGGGACTCCGGGGTGCCGCGGGGCCCAGGCGTCCGAGGGGGGGCCCCGGCGTCTGAGGGGCCCAGGCGTCCGGCAGGACCCCGTGGAGCGGTTCGGGGGGGTTGGGACTCCGGGGTGCCGCGGGGCCCAGGCGTCCGAGGGGCCCAGGCGTCCGGCAGGACCCCGTGGTGCGGTTCGGGGGGGTGGGGACTCCGGGGTGCCGCGGGGCCCAGGCGTCCGGGGGGCCCCGGCGTCCGGCAGGACCCCGTGGTGCGGTTCGGGGGGGTGGGGACTCCGGGGTGCCGCGGGGCCCAGGCGTCCGGGGGGCCCCGGCGTCCGGCAGGACCCCGTGGAGCGGTTCAGGGGGGTGGGGACTCCGGGGTGCCGCGGGGCCCAGGCGTCCGAGGGGGGGCCCTGGCGTCTGAGGGGCCCCGGCGTCCGGCAGGACCCCGTGGTGCGCTGCCCCATGAGCGGGCGCCCGCTGCGCCGCCGCGACCTGGTGCCGGTGCGGTTCTGCGCGGCGGAGCCCGGCCTGGGCCGCGTGGCCCTGCTCGCCCGCCGCGACCGCTACGTCTGCGCCGTCACCCGCGACCTGCTGGGCAACGCCGTGCCCTGCGCCGTGCTGCGCCCCTCGTGAGTCCCCCCCGGACCCCTAAGTGCCCCCCCCGGACCCCTAAGTGTCCCCCCGGGACCCCTAAGTGCCCCATAACGCGGCAGCACGAGGGTTTGCGGCGTGTTGTGACTCTCATGACTGCCCCCAAATGCCCCCCCGGGACCCCTAAGTGCCCCCTGGGATCCCTAAGTGTCCCCCGGGACCCCTAAGTACCCCCCCCGGACCCCTAAGTGCCCCCTGGGACCCCTAAGTGCCCCATAACGCGGCAGCACGAGGGTTTGCGGCGTGTTGTGACTCTCATGACTGCCCCCAAATGCCCCCCCGGGACCCCTAAGTGCCCCCCGGGACCCCTAAGTGTCCCCCGGGACCCCTAAGTGCCCCCCCCGGACCCCTAAGTGCCCCCCGGGACCCCTAAGTGCCCCATAACGCGGCAGCACCAGGGTTTGCGGCATGTTGTGGCCCTTGGGATTGTACCTGAGTGCCCCCCCCAGACCCCTGAGTGCCCCCCCGGGACCCCTGAGTGCCCCCCCAGGACCCCTAAGTGCCCCCCCGGGACCCCTAAGTGCCCCGTAATGCAGCAGCACCAGGGTTTGCGGCACGTTGTGGCCTTTGGGATTGTACCTGAGTGCCCCCCCCAGACCCCCGAGTGCTCTCCCAGGACCCCTAAGTGCCCCCCCGGGACCCCTAAGTGCCCCCCGGGACCCCTAAGTGCCTCTCTGGGACCCCTATGTGCCCCCCCGGACCCCTAAGTGCCCCCCCGGGACCCCTAAGTGCCCCCCCGGACCCCTAAGTGCCCCATAACGCGGCAGCACCAGGGTTTGCGGCATGTTGTGGCTGTCATGACTGCCCCCAACTGCCCCCCCAGACCCCCAACTGCCCCCCCGGGACCCCTGAGTGCCCCCCCGGGCCCCTAAGTGCCCCCCCAAACCCCTATGTGCCCCCGGGACCCCTAAGTGCCCCATAACGTGGCAGCACTGGGGTTTACAGCACGTTGCAGCCCTTGGGATTGCGCCTAATTGCCCCCCCCCGGACCCCTAACCAGCCCTCCCAGACCCCTAAGTGCCCCCCCCGGACCCCTAAGTGTCCCCCCCGGACCCCTAAGTGCCCCTGGGGACTCTTAGTTGCCCCCCACGACCCTTAACTGCTGCTGGTGGCCCCTTCCCAGGCCCCCCCCAATCCCTGGGGTCCCCCCCAACACGTCCCGGGGACCCCCCATCCCTGGGGTCTCCCCCCCAGTCTGGGCCCCCCCCATGTCCTTGGGAGCCCCCCCATCCCTGGGGACCCTCCTACCTGGGACCCCCATCCCTGGGGACCCCCCCCCGGGACCCCCCTGCCTGGGACTCCCCTTGTCCCTGGGGTCCCCCCCATCCTTGGGACCCCCCCATCCGTGTGACCCCCCCCCCCTTGCTTGGGACCCCCAACCCTGGGACACCCCCCCATCACTGGGGACCCCCCCGCCTGGGACTCCCCCCACCTGGGACCCACCCCGGTCCCTAGAGCCCCCCCCCCCGCCTGGGACCCCCCTGTCCCTGGGGCCCCCCTCGTCCCTGGGACACCCCCCCATTACCCGGTGCCCCCCCCCCCCCCCCCGAGGTGCCCCCCCAGCAGCCCCGCTGACGGGGGGGGGGCGCAGGGGGGCGGTGGTGACGCTGGCCTGCGTCGAGCGCCTCATCCGCAAGGACATGCGGGACCCGCTGAGCGGCGAGGCCCTGACCGAGGCGGACATCATCGTCCTGCAGCGGGTACGGCCGGGGGGGGGGGTCCGGGGGGGGGGACCGGTGGTCCTGGGGGGTCTGGGGGGGGCTGTGGAGGGTCTGGGGGGACTTGGGGGGCAGGTCTGAAAGAGCCCAGAGGGAGTTTGGGGGGGTCCCAAGGGGTCTGGGGGACTCGGGGGGGGTTATGGAGGCCCTGGGGGGGGCTGGGGATGCCTGGGGGGGTCAGAGGATGCTGGGGGGGGGACATCAGGCCCCCCCCATAACCCCCCCACTGTTCTCTTCCCCCCCCCCCTCCAGGGCGGCACCGGCTTTGCCGGCTCCGGGATCTGCCTGGAGGCCAAGAAGTCCCGGCCCGTGATGCAGGCCTAGAGCGGGGGGGTCCCAACCCCCCCCCCCGGGGGCCCCCAATCCCCCCCGGGCCCCCCGTGACCCTCCTGAGCACCCCACGACCCTCCTGAGCACCCCAAGACCTGCATGGAAGATTCCCAGAACCCCCCCAGATCCTCTCCCCCCCCCCCCCCAAATAAATGTATTTTTCCCTGGACTCAGCGCTGTGTTTTTGGGGGGGCAGCTGAGCACGGGCAACTCATCACACCCTGTGGGCCCCTCCCTTTGGCATAGCCCTTTTAAGTACGCCCCCATCACCCCAGCCCCCACGTGGGAGATGCGCTCCCTCCCTCCCCCCCCACCACCCCGCGACGCCTCTCGCCCAATCAGGAGCCGGCACCCTGCGGGCTGGTAAAAGTCAGTCGTTTATTGGCCGAGGCGGGCCGGCGGGGCGGGGCGAGGCTCCGCGGAGGCACCGCCCACTCTTTGGACAAAAATAGACAAGGGGGCGGGGCCTCGCCGCCAGGCCCCGCCCCGCGCATCTGGTACAAAAGGGGGGGGCGGGGCCCCGCAGCAGGTTGGGGGGGGCGGGGTGGGGTCCCCCCACCCCCCAAAAAGGGGGGGGGCCCTGACGGGGGGGGGAATTCGTCCTTGTGCAAGATTTGGGGGCGCCCCCCCCCCATAAGACACTTTGGGGCCCCCCCAGCTGTAGTGTTGGGTGCTGGGGGGGGGCAGAACCCCCCAGCTATAATTTGGGGGGGCCCTAGAGGGGTGGGGGCCCCCCCTTAGCTTTGGGGGCCCCCCATGGGGCTTGGTGCCCCCCCCAAGAGGGTTTTGGGCCCCCCCCACATTGGGAGGGGGCTTTTAGGGGTGCTCTGGGGGGGGGATCACAGCCCCCCCACCCCCATTTTAGCCCCCCCGGGGTGATTCAGGGCTCCCCCCATTTTGGGGGGGACCCCAAAAGGGTGGGGGTGCCCCCCCCCAGGCTAAGCACCCCATTGGGGGGGGCGTTTTGGGGACCCCCCCGAGGGTTTTGGGTGGCCCCCCCCCCCCAACCCGACCCTCTCCCTGGATATTTTGGGGCCCCCCAGGGGGAATTTCGGGGACCCCCCCAGGGGGGGATTTTGGCTCCCCCCGAGATTTTTGGGGGCCCCCCATAACCTGACCCCCCCCGAAATTTTGGGGGACCCCCTGAGATTTTGGGGGACCCCTGAGGCTTTTGGGGGGCCCCCGGCCTGACCCCCCCCCCAGCGACTCCTGGGGGGATGCTCCAGGCCGGGGGGGGGGGGGTCTCTGGGCAGTTTGGGGGGGTCCCCTGGGGTTTTGCCCATCCCCCCGGGGTTTTTTGGGGTCCCCCGGGGTTTCGGGGCCCCCCCGGGGGGGTCTGGGGGGGTCACTGGGGGGGGGCCAGGCCGTGGGGGTCCCCCGCCAGGAGCCGGGGCCGGGGCAGGTCGCCGAACATCTCGGTGCCGTCGGAGCCGCGCAGGGCCAGCGCCCGCATGCTGGCGGCGATGCGCTCCAGGTCGGGCGAGGGGCGCTGGGGGGGGGCAAAAGGGGGTTCAGGGGGGGCCCCTGCACCCCAAAAACGTGCTCTGCACCCCCAAAAACCCCCCTGCACCCCCAACCCCCCCCCAAAACCCCCCTGAGCCCCCCAACACCCCCCGGCCCGGCGGGCGCCCGCGTGCTGGCGGCGATGCGCTCTAGGTCGGGCGAGGGGCGCTGGGGGGGGCAAAAGGGGGCTCAGGGGGGGCTCCTGCACCCCAAAAACGTGCTCTGCACCCCCAAAAACCCCCCTGCACCCCCAACCCCCCCCCAAAACCCCCCTGAGCCCCCCAACACCCCCCTGACCCCCCCCGAGCACCCCGGGACCCCTCCAGCCCGGCAGGCGCCTGGGTGCTGGGCTCTGGGTCCTGGGGGGGTGTTTGGGGGGGGGAAATGGGGTTCGGGGGGGCCCCTAAAACCCTCCCCACCCCCAAAAACGTGCTCTGCACCCCCAAAAACCCCCCTGAACCCCAACCCCCCTCCTGAGCCCCCCCAAACCCCCCTGGACCCCCCCCCCGAGCCCCCCGACACCCCCCTGCCCTGGCGGGCGCCTGGGTGCTGGGCTCTGGGTCCCAGCCCCATAGAGTCCAGCCCAGCCCCATAGCAGCCCCCAGGACCCCCCCAGCCCCCCAGCCCCATAGATCCCCCCCGACTCCTTCTCCCTGCCCATAGAGACCCTGGGACCCCCCAGCCCCATAGAGTCCAGCCCAGCCCCATAGCAGCCCCCAGGACCCCCCCAGCCCCATAGATCCCCCGACTCCTCCTCCTGCCCCATAGAGACCCCTGGGACCCCAGCCCAGCCCCATAGAGTCCAGCCCAGCCCCATAGCGGCCCCCAGGACCCACCCAGCTCCATAGATCCCCCTGCTCCTCCTCCCTGCCCCATAGAGACCCCTGGGACCCCCAGCCCAGCCCCATAGAGTCCAGCCCAGCCCCATAGCGGCCCCCAGGACCCCCCAGCCCCATAGATCCCCCCTACTCCTCCTCCCTGCCCCATAGAGACCCAGGGACCCCCCCAGCTCCATAGAGTCCAGCCCAGCCCCATAGCAGCCCCCAGGACCCCCCCAGCCCCATAGATCCCCCTGACTCCTTCTCCCTGCCCCATAGAGATCCCTGGGACCCCCAGCCCAGCCCCATAGAGTCCAGCCCAGCCCATAGCGGCCCCCAGGACCCCCCCAGCCCCATAGCAGCCCCTGGTTCCTTCTGCCTGCCCCATAGAGACCCCTGGGACCCCCCCAGCCCCATAGAGTCCAGCCCAGCCCCATAGCAGCCCCCAGGACCCCCCCAGCCCATAGATCCCCCCGACTCCTCCTCCCTGCCCCATAGAGACCCCTGGACCCCCAGCCCAGCCCCATAGAGTCCAGCCCAGCCCATAGCAGCCCCCAGGACCCCCCCAGCCCCCATAGATCCCCCCAACTCCTCCTCCCTGCCCCATAGAGACCCCGGGGACCCCCCCAGCCCCATAGAGTCCAGCCCAGCCCCATAGCGGCCCCCAGCCCCATAAATACCCCTGGCTCCTTCTGCCTGCCCCATAGAGACCCCGGGGACCCCCCCAGCCCCATAGCCCCCCAGTGCAGCCCCCCCAGCCCATCCCAGCCCCACACACCCCCACCCCAGCCCCCCAACCAACCCCCCAGCCCCCCAGCGCAGCCTCCCAGACCCTCCTCCAGCCCCATAGACCCCCCCAGCCCAGCCCCACAGACCCTCTCCAGCCCCCAACCCGGCCCCACAAACCCCATCTCAGCCCCACAGAATGCCCAGCCCACAGATCCCCACGCAGCCCCCCCATCCAGCCCCATAGACCCTCTCTAGGCCCCACAGACCCCCATCACAGCCCCATAACCCTTCTCCAGCCCACAGACTCCCCCCCAGCCCAGCCCCATAGAGACCCCCCCAGCCCCATAGCCCCCCATCCCAGCCCCATAGGCCCCCCAGCCCATAGCCACCATCCCCAGCCCCATAGCCCCCCAGCAGCCCCCAGGCCCCCTGCGCAGCCCCAGACCCCCCCCAAGCCCCATAGTCCCCAGCCCCATAGCCCCCAGTGCAGCCCCCCAGGCCCCCCATCTAGCCCCCAGACCCCAGACCCCCCCCAAGCCCCATACCCCCTCCCGGCCCCCCAGGCCCCCAGTGCAGCCCCCAGGCCCCCAATCTACCCCCATAGACCCCCCCCCGGCCGCCCAGACCCCCTTCCCAGCCCCCTAGACCCCCAGCCCAGCCCCATAGAGACCCCCCCAGCCCCATAGCCCCCCAGCCCAGCCCCATAGGCCCCCCCAGCCCCATAGCCACCCATCCCAGCCCCATAGGCCCCCCCAGCAGCCCCCCAGGCCCCCACTGCAGCCCCCAGACCCCCCCCCCCAAGCCCCATAGTCCCCCAGCCCCATAGCCCCCCAGTGCAGCCCCCAGGCCCCCCATCTAGCCCCCCAGACCCCCCCCAGACCCCCCCCAAGCCCCATAGACCCCCCTCCCGGCCCCCCAGGCCCCCAGTGCAGCCCCCAGGCCCCCAATCTACCCCCATAGACCCCCCCCCGGCCACCCAGACCCCCTTCCCAGCCCCCTAGACCCCCAGCCCAGCCCCATAGAGACCCCCCCAGCCCCATAGCCCCCCAGGACCCCCCCAGCCCCATAGACCCCCCCCCCCCGGGCGCGCACCTTGCCGGCGTCCTCGTCGGAGGAGCGGGGCTCGGGGGGGCCGCCGGGCCGGAAGCCCCACACGGGCACGGAGACGGGCAGCGAGCGGGCGTACTGCGGCCCCCCCGCGCCCCCCCCCGCGCCCCCCCCGGCCCCCGCCGCCGCCCCCGCCGCCTCCTCCGGCCCGCTGCTGCCCTCTGCGGCCCCCGCGTCACCGCCGGGCCCGGGGGGGGGGGGGGCCACACGGCCACCACCGGGGCCCCCCCCAGGTCCCCAAACCGTCCCCGGGGCCCCCCCAGGTCCCCACGGGCCCCCCCAGGTCCCCACGGGTGTCCCCAGGGTCCCCACATAGCCACCGGGCCCCCCCCAGGTCCCCACGGGCCCCCCCAGGTCCCCATGGGTGTCCCCAGGGTCCCCACACCGCCACTGGGGCCCCCCCAGGTCCCCACGGCCCCCCCAGGTCCCCATGGGTGTCCCCAGGGTCCCCACACCGCCACCGGGGCCCCCCCAGGTCCCCACGGGCCCCCCCAGGTCCCCACGGGTGTCCCCAGGGTCCCCACACCGCCACCGGGGCCCCCCCAGGTCCCCACGGGCCCCCCCAGGTCCCCACGGGTGTCCCCAGGGTCCCCACACCGCCACCGGGGCCCCCCCAGGTCCCCACGGGTGTCCCCAGGGTCCCCACACCACCACCGGGGCCCCCCCAGGTCCCCACGGGTGTCCCCAGGTCCCCACACAGCCGCAGGGCCCCCCCCCTCTGTCCCCATGGGTGTCTCTGAGTCCCAAAGGGGGACAACAGGGTCTTAAGGGTGTCCCCAGGGGGGTCCCCAGGGCCCCAGGGTGTCCCCAGGGGTGGCACTCGGTCCCCACGGGTGTCCCCAAGGGGGTCCCCAGGTCCCCAGGGTGTCCCCAAGGGGGTCCCTGTGTCCCTACGGGTGTCCCCATGTCCCCAGGGGTGGCACTGGGCGCCCCAGGGTGTCCCCGAGGGTGGCATCAGGTCCCCACAAGTGTCCCCAAGGGGGTCCCCGTGTCCCCACACGTCCCCGGCCCCCCCCCCCCCGGGTGCCCCCCACGCACCGTCGGGGCTCTCGGGCTCGGAGTCGAGGAAGGGCTCGTCCTCGGCGCCCGGCGAGTCCTCGTCCATCAGGAACAGCCCTGGGGGGGACGGGGCACATGGGGGGGGGCGCGGGGGCAAACGGGGGGGCCACCCCCAGCCCGCGTTCCCCCAATACCCCAGGGACCCTCTGTGTCCCCCCCCCGTACCCCAGCGTGTCTCTCAACGCCCCGATGACCCCCCCAGATCTCCCCTAATATCCCCAATGACCCCCCCAAAATCCCAATGACCCCCCCAGATCCTCTTTAATATCCCTAGGCCCCCCCAATACCCCAGCAACCCCCCCCAAAATCCCAATGACCCCCCCAGATCCTCTCTAATACCACTATGATCCCCCTAATACCCCAGCAACCCCCCCCAAAATCCCAATGACCCCCCCAGACCCCTTCTAATACCGCTAGGACCCCCCTAATACCCCAGCAACCCCCCCCCCAAAATCCCAATGACCCCCCCAGACCCCTTCTAATACCCCTAGGACCCCCCTAATACCCCAGCAACCCCCCCCCAAAACCCCAATGACCCCCCCAGACTCCTCCTAATACTGCTACGATCCCCCTAATACCCCAGCACCCCCCCCAAAATCCCAATGACCCCCCCGGACTCCTTCTAATACTGCTACGATCCCCCTAATACCCCAGCAACCCCCCCCAAAACCCCAATGACCCCCCCAGACTCCTTCTAATACCGCTAGGACCCCTCTAATACCCCAGCAACCCCCCCCCAAAAGCCCAATAACCCCCCCAGACCCCTTCTAATACGGCTACGATCCCCCTAATACCCCAGCAACCCCCCCCAAAACCCCAATGACCCCCCCAGATCCTCTCTAATACCCCTAGGCCCCCCCTAATACCCCAGCAACCCCCCCCAAAACCCCAATGACCCCCCCAGATCCTCTCTAATACCCCTAGGCCCCCCCAATACCCCAGCAACCCCCCCCAAAGCCCCAATGACCCCCCCAGACCCCTTCTAATACCGCTAGGACCCCTCTAATACCCCAGCAACCCCCCCAAAACCCCAATGACCCCCCCAGATCCTCTCTAATACCCCTAGACCGCCCTAATACCCCAGCAACACCCCCCAAAACGCCAATGGACCCCCCTAATACCCCCATGACCCCCCAGAAGCCCAATGACCCCCCCCGAAAGCCTTTAATATTCCTAGGTTCTCCCTAATATCCCAATAACCCCCCAAAACCCCAATGGGCCCCCCCAATACCCCAACAGCCCCCCAAACCCCTCTAATACCCCTAAGTCCCTCCCAAAAGCCCCATTGACCCCCCCAACACCACTAGAACCCCCCCAAAGCCCCAATGGGCCCCCCCAATACCCCAACGGGCCCCCCAAATCTCTCTAATACTCCTAGACCCCTCCTAAAAGCCCCAATGACCCCCCCAACACCACTAGAGCCCCCCCAAAGCCCCAATGGACCCCCCCCAATACCCTGATGGACCCCCCCGCCCCCCCCCCAACACTCACCGCCGGCGTCGCTGGGGGCCGGGGGCCGCCCGGGCGCCCGCCTCTCGGGGGGGCGGCGGCGGCGGCGGCGGTGGCCGGGGGGGGCGGGCGGGGGTCCGGGGGCGGGCGGGGGGGCCGGGGGGGGCGGCGGGGGGGCGTGCCCCCCCCCGGGGGGGCGGTGGCGGCGGCGGCGGCGCGGTGGGCGGCGGCGATGTCGCGCAGGTAGCGGCGGGCGGCGTCGCCCAGGGGCCCGGCGCCGTGCTGGGCGTAGGCGAAGCCCCCCGGGGCCCCCCAGGCCGCCAGCAGCACCACGTCGGCCCCCGAGGCCCCCCGGAAGCGCTCGGCCGCCGCCACCAGCGCCGCCCAGCCCTCCCGCTCCCCCATGGCCCCCCCCCCGGGCCCCCCCCCCCACCCCGGCTCGGGGGCGGACGCCGGGGGTCGCGAACGGGCAGGCGCCGGGGTTCCTCGGGGGCTGGAGGCCGGGGGTCGCTCACAGCCGGACGCCGGGGTCCCTCGGTGGTCGGAGGCTGGAGTCACGCACAGCCGGACGCCGGGGTCCCCTGGGGATGGATGCTGGGGGTCACTCACAGTCAGACGCTGGGGGTTGCTCACAGCCGGACGCTGGGGTCCCTCAGAGGTCGGAGGCTGGAGTCACGCACAGCCGGACGCCAGGGGTTGCTCACAGCCGGACGCCGGGGTCCCTCAGTGGTTGGGGGCTGCAGTCACGCACAGCCGGACACCGGGGGTTGCTCACAGCCGGACGCCAGAGTCCCTTGGGGATGGATGCTGGGGGTCACTCACAGCCGGACGCTGGGGGTTGCTCACAGCTGGACGCCGGGGTCCCTCGGTGGTTGGAGGCTGCACTCACGCACAGCCGGACACCGGGGGTTGCTCACAGCCGGACGCCAGGGTCCCTTGGGGATGGATGCTGGGGGTCACTCACAGCCGGACGCCGGGGTCCCTTGGGGATGGATGCTGGGGGTCACTCACAGTCGGACGCGGGGGGTCGCTCACAGCCGGACGCCGGGGTCTCTTGGGGATGGATGCTGGGGGTCGCTCACAGCCGGACGCCAGGGTCCCTCGGGTGGGGGGACGCCGGGGTCCCTAAAAAAAGGGAGACATCTGTGTTTGTTGCGGCCAGACGCCGGGGTCCCCCGTGGACAGACGCCGGGGTCCCTTGGGTGGGGGGACGCCAGGGCCCCTCGTGGCCGGACACCAGGGTCCCCCGGGGCCAGACGCCGAGGTCCCTCGGGTGGGGGGACGCCGGGGTCCCTGGGAAAGGGGGACGCCTGGGTCCCTCATGGCCGGACACCGGGGTCCTTTGGGGCAAGGGGGACGCGGGGGTCCCTAAAGAACAGGGGACACCGGGGTCCCTCGGGTGGGGGGACGCCAGGGTCCCTCGGGTGGGGGGACGCCTGGGCCCCTCGGTGCCCGGACGCCTGGGCCCCTTGCAGACAGACGCCGGGGTCCCTCGGGTGGGGGGGGGGGTGCTGGGCCCCTGGTGGCCAGACACCGGGGTGCCCCACGGCCGGACGCCAGGGCCCCTCGGGCGGGGAGGGCCCGGACGCCTGGGTCCCTTGGAGGGGGGGGGGAAGGGCCCGGACGCCTGGGTCCCTGTGGGGGGAGGGCCCGGACGCCTGGGTCCCTGTGGGGGGGAGGGGGAGGGCCCGGACGCCTGGGCCCCCGGGGCCCCTCCCGTTACCTTCCCCGCGGGTCCGCGTCGCTCCGCACCGGCCCCCCCCGCCCCCCGGTCACGGCGCGGCCGCGGTGACGTCGCGCCGCGACCTTTGACCTCTCACCCCACCGTGGGGGGGGGGGCGGCGGGGGAAGCCCGGCCCGCAGCGGCTGCGCAGAGCTGGAGCCCCGCCCCCGCCCGCCTCCAACATGGCGGCGCCCAGGACGGCCCTCAACATGGCGGCGTCCGGCCCGCCTCCAACATGGCGGCGCCCGGCCCCGCGCGGGTGACGTCAGCTCGCGACTCCCCCTGCGCGTTCGGCGGCGGCCGGAAGGGGCGGGGCCGCGCGGGACACACCCCCTCCCCTGGCAGGGGGAAGTGACGTCGTGTTTGTTTGCGGAAGCGGCCGGCAGGAGGATGGCGGCGGAGGGGGAGCGGGTGAGGGGGCCGGGGGGGCGGGGCCTCGCGGCGGGGGCGGGGCCGAGGGCGGGGCCCCGTGACCGCGCCGTGACCCCGGTGACCCCCGTGCCCGGTTTCCTGTGACCGTGGCGTGTCGGTGTCCTGTGTCACGTGACCGTGGTGTGGCTGTTGTCTTGGGTCATGTGACGGTAGCCTGCTCGTGGTCCTCTGTCACATGACCGTGGCATGGCCCTGTGTCACGTGATGGTGGCGGGTCCCTGTCTCTGTGTCCCATGGCGGAGGCGTGTCTGTGGTCCTGTGTCACGTGACCGGGGTGTGCCTGTGGCCCTGTGTCATGTGACGGTGGCATGCTCGTGGCCCTGTGTCACGTGACCGCGGCGCGTCCCTGTGTCACGTGACGGTGGCAGGTCCGTGTCTCTGTGTCCCATGACGGAGGCGTGTCCGTGGGCCTGTGTCACGTGACCGTGGCACGTCCGCGGCCCTGTGTCAGGTGGCAGCAGCGTGTCCCTGCCCGTGGCGGTGGCGTGTCGCTGGCGTGACGGCGCGTGTCCCCCGCAGGTGGTCTTCGAGCGGCGGGGCGTGTGCGTGCACACGCGTGTGCGGCGGCCCTGGGCCCCCGAGGCGACGCTCCCCGGCGTGCTGCGCCTCCTCGAGACGGTGCGGGGGCGGGGCCGGGGGGCGGGGCCGGGGGCGGGGCCAGACGGGGGCGGGGCCACATGGGGCAGGGCCGGGGGAGGGGGGCCAAAGGGTGGGGCCGGGCAGGGGGCGGGGCCAGGCCAGGCAGATCCAGAGGGGGTGGGGCCCGAAAGGGGCGGGGCCAGCCAGGGTGGGGCCACACTGGGCGGAGCCAGATGGGGGCGGGGCTGCCCAGGGGGCGGGGCCAAACCGCTCAAGACCAGTTCAGACCAGTGTTTCCCAGTCTGTTGCTGCCTGTACTGGTCAGTGTTTGCTTATATGGGAGTTTATATTGTGCTGTGCTGGTCCAGACTGGTCCCGACTGGTCCATACTGGGCTAAACTGGTTGGCAGAAGTCTTTATTGGTCTGTGCTGGTCCAGACTGATCCGTAGAAGTCTAAACTGGTGGCCACTGGGGTGTACTGGTGGGCACTGGGGTGTACCGGTGGGCACTGGTGGGCACTGGTGGGCACTGGCCGGGGTGTACTGGTGGGCAGTGCTGGGCACTGCTGCACACTGGTCTGTACTGGTGTGTATTGGTGCGTATTGGTGCGCATTGGTGTGTACTGGTCTGTACTGGTCTGTACTGGTGGGTGCAGCCGGGGGCGGCGACGCTGCAGTGGGAGCCCCTGGAGCAGCCGCGGGAGCCGCCCGGCACCATGGTGAGACCCCGACCCCCAACTGCCCCCCCCAGACCCATAACTGCCCCCCAACTGCCCCCCTGGACCCCCAACTGCCCCCCGGACCCATAACTGCCCCCCTGGACCCCCTGCTGCCCCCCCAGACCCATAACTACCCCCCAGCTGCCCCCCTGGAGCCCCAACTGCCCCCCCGGACCCATAACTGCCCCCCAACTGCCCCCCTGGACCCCCAACTGCCCCCCTGCCCCCCAACTGCCCCCCTGACCCCCAGCTGCCCCCTGGGACCCATTACTGCCCCATATCTGCTTCCCTGGGACCTATAGCTGCCCCCAGGGACCCACAACTGCCCCCCCCGGGGCCCATAACTGCCCCATAACTTCCCCCCCCAACCCACAACTGACCCCCGGGACCCATAACTACCCCCCGGGACCCACAGCTGCCCCACAACTGCCCCCCCGACCCACACCTGCCCCCCGGACGTGTCGTTGCCGCAGGCGGGGGCCGGGCGCCCCGAGGAGGAGGAGGAGGAGCAGGAGGCCGAAGACGAGGAGGAGCAGGAGGAGGAGGAGGAGGAGGAGGAGGAGGAGGAGGAGGAGGAGGCCGAAGAGCTCTTCGACCCCGGCTACGAGCCCGACTGGGCCGTGGTCAGCGCCCCCCGGCTGCCCCCGCCCCCCCCCCCCGGTACTGCACACGCCCGGCACACGCGGGACACCGCGCACACGCGCCCACACGCCCGGCACACGCGTGACACCGCGCACACGCGCCCACACGCACCCGCACACGTGGCACACGCATGGGGCACGCACCCACACGCAGCCACGCGCGTGTGACTCATCCACACGCACCCACACGCGTGGCACACGCATGGTGCACGCACCCACACGCAGCCACGCGCGTGTGACACACACCCACATGCACCCACACGCACACACGTGCAGCCACACGCGTGGCACATGCACCCGCACGCACCCGCACGCACCTGCACGCAACCACACGTGTGTGACATGCACCCACACGCACCCACACGCGCCCACATGCACCAACATGCATGGTGCACGCACCCACACGCAGCCACGTGCGTGTGACACACACCCACACGCACCCACACACGTGGCACACGCACCCACACGCACCCACGCGCAGCCACACGCGTGGCACATGCACCTGCACGCACCCGCATGCACCCACATGTGTGTGACATGCACCCACACGCACCCACGTGCGTGACACACACCCACACGCACTCACACGCGTGGCACGCGCACCCACACGCAGCCACGCGCGTGTGACTCGCACCCACACGCACTCACACGCGTGGCACACACACCCATATGCACCCAGATGCGCCTGCACGCACCCACACGCGTGTGACATGCACCCACACGCACCCACGCGCGCCCACACGCACCCACACGCGTGTCACATGCACCCACATGCACCCACACACACCCACACGCACCCCCAGGTGTGGCACACACACCCACACGTACCCACACGCACCCACACGCATGGCACACGCACCCACACGCACCCACGCGCGCCCACACGCAGCCACACGTGTGTCATATGCACCCACATGCACCCACACACACCCACAGGTGTGGCACACGCACCCACACGCACACACACGCACCCACACGCGTGTGACACACATCCACATGCATGCACATGTGTGGCACACGCATGGCGCACGCACCCACACGCACCCACACGCACCCACTAGCATGGCACACGCACCCTCATGCACCCACACGCACCCACACACGTGGCACAGGCACCCACACGCACCCACACGTGTGATGCACGCACCCACACGCACCTGCACGTGTGGCACACGCACCCACGTGTGTGACACGCACCCACACGCACCCCCATGCATGTGACACGCAACCACACACGCCTACATGCGTGGCACACACACCCACACGCATGGCACGTGCATGGCAAGCGCGTGTCACTGGGGACACACACTTGGGCACACGCGTGACACTGGGGACACCTCACACACGCGGGCCCACGCCTGGGCACACTCCGCCCGGCACCAAGACACACGTGACGCTGCACGCGGGGACACGCGTGACCGCCCGGCGCCGCGCCCCCTCCACGCACACGCGCGTCACACGGCCACGCACACGCGACACGGGCGAACACGCACCGGGGGGGGCACAGGGACGCGGGGAGCGGGGGGAGCGATACGCACCTCCCATGCGCGCGACGTGCGTGATATGCGTGTCATACGCGCGTGACACGCACGCGAGGCGCGTGCGACACGCGTGCGACACGCGTGTGACACGCGTGCCCCCCCGCAGCGCCCTCGGGGGGCCCCTGGGGCTTCCGGCTGGGGCTGGGGACGCTGCGGGGGGTGCGGCGGGGCCGCCCGGCCCTGGGCCCCCCCTTCGTGGTGCTGCTGCCCCGCGACGGCCCGTGTCCGCCCGCCCTGCACTTCCCCCGCGGCGGCACCCGCGCCCTGCTGCGCGCCCTGGCCCGCCGCCTGCCCCTCCGCCCGTGAGTACACGCGTGTGCGCGGCGGGACACGCGTGTGCGGGGGCGGGACACGCGTGTTCGGGGGCGGGGGAGCGGGGGGGGACACGGGACGGCGGCACCCGCGCCCTGCTGCGCGCCCTGGCCCGCCGCCTGCCCCTCCGCCCGTGAGTACACGCGTGTGCACGGCGGGACACGCGTGTGCGGGGGTGGGACACGCGTGTTTGGGGGCGGGGGAGCAGGGGGGGACACGGGACGGCGGCACCCGCGCCCTGCTGCGCGCCCTGGCCCGCCGCCTGCCCCTCCGCCCGTGAGTACACGCGTGTGCGCGGCGGGACACGCGTGTGCGGGGGCGGGACACGCGTGTTCGGGGGCGGGGGAGCGGGGGGGGACACGGGACGGCGGCACCCGCGCCCTGCTGCGCGCCCTGGCCCGCCGCCTGCCCCTCCGCCCGTGAGTACACGCGTGTGCACGGCGGGACACGCGTGTGCGGGGGTGGGACACGCGTGTTTGGGGGCGGGGGAGCAGGGGGGGACACGGGACGGCGGCACCCGCGCCCTGCTGCGCGCCCTGGCCCGCCGCCTGCCCCTCTGCCCGTGAGTACACGCGTGTGCGCGGCGGGACACGCGTGTGCGGGGGTGGGACACGCGTGTTTGGGGGCGGGGGAGCGGGGGGGGACACGGGACGGCGGCACCCGCGCCCTGCTGCGCGCCCTGGCCCGCCGCCTGCCCCTCCGCCCGTGAGTACACGCGTGTGCGCGGCGGGACACGCGTGTGTGGGGGTGGGACACGCGTGTGCGGGGGCGGGACACGCGTGTTTGGGGGCGGGGGAGCGGGGGGGGACACGGGACGGCGGCACCCGCGCCCTGCTGCGCGCCCTGGCCCGCCGCCTGCCCCTCCGCCCGTGAGTACACGCGTGTGCGCGGCGGGACACGCGTGTGCGGGGGGGGCCACGGAAGTACACAGGAGTACGTGGGAGCGCACGGGAGCACGTGGGAGCACACGGGTCCCGGGAGGACACGAGGGGACCTGGGGGCACAGGAGGGGACACGGGAGCACACGTGTGTGCACAGCAGCCCGCAAAGGGACACGGGCGCACACGGGAGCACACGGGTCCTGGGAGCACACGGGAGCACGTGGGGGGACACGGGGGGACACGAAGGGACACGAGGGACCACAGGAGCACGTGAAGGGACACGGGAGCTCACGGAGGGACATGAGGGGACATGGGGGGACACAGGGACACACGGGAGCCCATGGGGGGGGACACGAGAGCCCATGAGGGGACATAGGGGGACACGAGGGGACACGGGGGGACACAGGGACACACGGGAGCCCATGAGGGGACACGGGGGGACACAGGGACACACGGGAGCCCATGGGGGGGGACACGGGAGCCCACGAGGGGACATAGGGGGACACGGGGGGACACGAGGGACCGTGGGAGCCCACAGAGGGTCACGGGAGCCCATGGGGGGGGACATGGGAGCCCACGAGGGGACATAGGGGGACACGAGGGGACACGGGGGGACACAGGGACACAGGGACACACAGGAGCACATGGGGGGACACGGGGGGACACGAGGGGACATGGGGGGACACAGGGACACACAGGAGCCCATGGGGGGGGACACGAGAGCCCACGAGGGGACATAGGGGGACACGAGGGGACACGGGGGGACACAGGGACACACAGGAGCCCATGGGGGGGGACACGAGAGCCCACGAGGGGACATAGGGGGACACGAGGGGACACGGGGGGACACAGGGACACACAGGAGCCCATGGGGGGGGACACGGGGGGACACAGGGACACACGGGAGCCCATGGGGGGGGACACGAGAGCCCACGAGGGGACATAGGGGGACACGAGGGGACACGGGGGGACACAGGGACACACAGGAGCCCATGGGGGGACACAGGAGCACATGGGGGGACACGGGGGGACACAGGGACACACGGGAGCCCATGGGGGGGGACACGGGAGCCCACGAGGGGACATGGGGGGACACGGGGGGACATGGGAGCCCACGAGGGACCGTGGGAGCCCA
Source organism: Dromaius novaehollandiae (assembly GCF_036370855.1). Lineage (NCBI taxonomy): Eukaryota > Metazoa > Chordata > Aves > Casuariiformes > Dromaiidae > Dromaius > Dromaius novaehollandiae. Next base: position 13,956 of record NC_088129.1, on the reverse strand, counting down.
CAAAGGGTTACGGGAGCCCATGGCGGGGGACATGGGAGCCCACGAGGGGACATAGGGGGACATGAGGGGACACAGGGGGACACGGGGGGACACAGGGACACACGGGAGCCCATGGGGGGACACAGAAGCACATGAGGGGACACGGGGGGACACGAGGGGACACGGGGGTCACGAGGGGACACGGGGGGGACACAGGAGCACATGGGAACAAGTAAGGGGACACGGGGGGGACACAGGAGCACCTGAGGGGACGGGGGGGGGACATGGGAGCCCATGAGGGGACATAGGGGGACACGGGAGCCCACGGGGGGACACGAGGGGACACGGGAGCCCCCGCACGTGTGTGTGCGTGTGGGGGGGGGGCCCATGCTGAGCCCCCCCCCCCCGGCCCCCAGGTGCCCCCGCGCCCCCCGCCTGCTCCTCGTGGCCCCCCCCGGGACCGAGCCGCAGCTCGACGCCGCCCCCGGCCTCGTCGCCGTGAGTGCCCGGACGCCTGGGCCCCGGGGGGGGGGGGTCCCGGACGCCTGGGCCCTGGGGGGGGGTCCCGGATGCCTGGGCCCTGGGGCGGGGGGGATCCCGGATGCCTGGGCCCCCTGGACGCCTGGGCCCCTTGGTGCTGGGGGGGGTTTCCCGGATGCCTGAGCCCCCCCGGATGCCTGGGCCCCCCGGTGGGGTTGGGGGGGGTGTCCCGGACGCCTGGGCCCCTTGGGGCTGGAGGGGGGGGTGTCCCGGACGCCTGGGCCCCCCCTGGACGCCTGGGCCCCCCGGTGGGGGTGGTGGGGGTGTCCCGGACGCCTGGGCCCCTTGGGGCTGGGAGGGAGGGATGTCCCGGACGCCTGGGCCCCCCCTAGACGCCTGGGCCCCCCGGTGGTGGTGGGGGGGTGTCCCGGACGCCTGGGCCCCTTGGGGCTGGGAGGGGGGGATGTCCCGGATGCCTGGGCCCACTCGGATGCCTGGGCCCCCCGGTGGGGTTGGGGGGGGGTGTCCCGGACGCCTGGGCCCCTTGGGGCTGGAGGGGGGGGTGTCCCGGACGCCTGGGCCCCCCCTGGACGCCTGGGCCCCCCGGTGGGGGTGGTGGGGGTGTCCCGGACGCCTGGGCCCCTTGGGGCTGGGAGGGAGGGATGTCCCGGACGCCTGGGCCCCCCCTAGACGCCTGGGCCCCCCGGTGGTGGGGGGGGGGTGTCCCGGACGCCTGGGCCCCTTGGGGCTGGAGGGGGGGGTGTCCCGGACGCCTGGGCCCCCCCCGGACGCCTGGGCCCCCTGGTGGGGGTGGGGGTGGTGTCCCGGACGCCTGGGCCCCGCTGTGGTGGGGGGGGGTGTCCCGGACGCCTGGGCCCCCCCCAGATGCCTGGGCCCCCCGGTGGGGTTGGGGGGGGGTGTCCCGGACGCCTGGGCCCCTTGGGGCTGGGGGGGGGGTGTCCCGGACGCCTGGGCCCCCCCTGGACGCCTGGGCCCCCCGGTGGGGTTGGGGGGGAGGTGTCCCGGACGCCTGGGCCCCTTGGGGCTGGAGGGGGGGTGTCCCGGACGCCTGGGCCCACTCGGATGCCTGGGCCCCCCGGTGGGGTTGGGGGGGGGTGTCCCGGACGCCTGGGCCCACTCGGATGCCTGGGCCCCCCGGTGGGGTTGGGGGGGGGTGTCCCGGACGCCTGGGCCCCCCCGGACACCTGGGCCCCCCAGCGCCTGCTGCAGGCCCCCTACGCCGCCACGCTGGGGGGGCTCTCGCGCGTGAGCCGCCTGCTGGGGGCGCCGCGAGGCCCCGCCCCCGCCGAGGAGGAGGCGGAGCCGCCCTTCGAGGTCATCGCCTGCGTGAGTGGGGCGGGGCCTGGAGGGGAGGGCGGGGCCTGGAGGGGAGGGGTGGGGCCAAGGCGGGGGGAAGAGGTGAGGGGGTGGGGCCAGGCAGGAGGGGGCGGGGCTGGAAGGAGGAGGTGGGGCTTGGTGGGGAGGGCGGGGCCTGGCAGGAGGGGGCGGGGCTTCGCAGGGGAGGGGCCAAGGCAGAGGGGGGAAGAGGTGAGGGGGTGGGGCCAGGCAGGAGGGGGCGGGGCTGAAAGGTGCAGGGGCGGGGCCACAGAAGGGGTGGGGTCATATAGGGGGCGGGGCCAGGCTGGGCTCCAGGCAGGGGGTGGGGCCTAGGCAAGGGGGTGTGGCCAGGCAGGAGCTGGGGGCGTGTCTCCGGGCAGGGGGCGGGGCCTGACAGGCTCCGCCCCCCAGGTGCGGCTGGGGCCGCGGCCCCACCCCCCGCGGGGGCCCCCGGTGACGGAGGCGGAGTGGGGGCGGAGCTGCGACGCCGAGGGGCGAATCAGGGACCCCGAGGGGCTGCGCTGGCGCCTCTTCCGCGGGGTGAGGGGGCGGGGCCAGGGGGCGGGGCCGCACGGGGGGAGGGGCTGCCGGCTGGGGGCGGGGCCACTGAGGGGTCCCGGGGGGCTGGGAGTGGGCGGGGCTGAGGGTGAAGGGCAGGGCCAGCTGGGCGTGGGGGCGTGGCCACGTGCAGGCAGGAGCAGGTGGGCGGGGCCTCCCCAAGGGGCTGCCAGGGGGCGGGGCTAGGGGAAAGGACACCACCCCAGATGGGCGGGGCCACATGCAGGGAGGGTGTGGCCACGCTTAAAGGGGCTATGGCCATGTTGCTATGGGTGGGGCCAAATGCGGGGGGCGTGGCCACACTTAAAGGGGCTATGGCTATGTTATGGGTGGGGCCACATGCGGGGGTGGGGCCACACTTAAAGGGGGGGTGACCCTGTTGCTATGGGTGGAGCCATGTGGGAGGGGTGTGGCTACACTTAAAGGGGCTGTTACCATGTTGCTATGGGCAGGGCCACATGTAGGGGGCGTGGCCACACTTAAAGGGGCTATGACCATGTTGCTGTGGGTGGGGCCACATGTGAGGGGCGGGGCCACGCTTAAAGGAGCTATGCACATGTTATGGGTGGGGCCACATGTGGGGGCGGGGTTACACTTAAAGGGGCTATGGCCCTGCTCCTGTGGGCGGGGCTCTGAGCAACGGGGCGGGGCCTGGCGGGGTGGGCGGGGCCTGAGGCGGTGCCCGCCCCCCGGCAGGGGCTGAGCCCCGAGGCGCGGCGGCAGGGCTGGTGCCGCCTGCTAGGCCTGCGGCCGTGGGGCTGCGGCGACGGCGAGGAGCCGGCCCGGGCCCGGCAGCGCCGGTGAGCACACGCGTGTGCGAGCTGCGTGAGGGGACACGGCACAGGGAGACACGCGTGAACACGCGTGTGCTTGCGGTGCCCCATGGTGTGGGGGGGTTGAGGGGGTCTGGCCTGGTTTGGGGGGCTTGGGGGGGTCGTTTGGGGGGGGTTAGGGGGATTTGGGGGCTTCTGGGGCTTTTGGGGTGGTTTGGAAGGAGTCAGGGTGGGTTGGGGGTGGTTTTGGGGTGATTTAGGCATTTCTGCAGAGTTTGAGGGTGGTTTTGAGGGGTTTAGGCCTGTTTGGGGCTTGGCAGGGATTTGGGGGGCCATTTTGAGGGCGTTTAGGGGGATTGGGGTGGTCGGGACCGACCCTGGGGCAGTTTGGGGGCGATTTGGGGGAGAGCAGAGTACTTTAGGGCAGTTTCTGGGGTTTTGGGGTGGTTTGGGGGGTCGGGGGGGTCCGCAGGGGTTTCGGGGGGGTTTCCGGGGGTTTCGGGGGGCTTTTGGGGGCGTTTCGGGGGCTTTTGGGGTGACGGCGCTGCGGCAGGGCCGACTACGCCCGCATGAAGCTGCAGTGGCGCTCGCTGAGCCCCGGGCAGGAGCGACGCAACCGGCCGCTGCGGTGCTACCGCCGCCGCCTCGGTGAGCCCCACGGCCGCCCCACGGCTGCCCCATAACCCGCCCCACGGACCCCCAAACTGCCCCACGGCCACCCCACGGAGCCCGGGCTGCCCCCCAGCTGCCCCCCAGCCACCCCATGGACCCCCCAACTGCCCCATGGCCAGCACACAGACCCCCAGCTGCCCCACAGCCACCCCACACTGCCCCATGGACTCCCACACTGCCCCATGGCTGCCCCACAAGTGCCCAAACTACCCCAAAGACCCCCATGACTGCCCCACAGCCACCCCACAGGCCCCCGACTGGCCCTCAGCTGCCCCACAGCCACCCCACACTGCCCCACAGACCCCCACACTGCCCCACAGCCACCCCACCGACCCCCGACTGGCCCTCAACTGCCCCACAGCCACCCCACGCTGTCCCACGGACCCCCAAACTGCCCCATGGCTGCCCCACAAGTGCCCAAACTACCTCAAAGACCCCCATGACTGCCCCGCAGCCACCCCAGGGACCCCAAGCTGCCCCACAGCTGCCCCACAGACACACAAACTGCCCCACGGCCACCCCAGGGACCCCCCCCCACTGCCCCACTGCTGTCTCAGGGACCCCAAACTGCCCCACAGCCACCCCAAACTGCCCCATGACCACCCCAGGGACCCCCACACTGCCCCATGGCTGCCCCACAGCTGCCCCATGGCCCCCCTGAACTGCCCCACAGCTGCCCTAGGGACCCCCACATTGCCCCACAGCCCCCCCAGGGACCCCAAACTGCCCCATAACTGCCCCAAAATGCCCCACGACCACCCCAGGGACCCCCACACTGCCCCATGGCCACCCCACAGCTGCCCCACGGCCACCTGAACTGCCCCACAGCCGCCCCAGGGACCCCAAACTGCCCCATGGCAACCTGAACTGCCCCACAGCTGCCCCATGGCCACCTGAACTGCCCCACAGCTGCCCTAGGGACCCCCAAATTGCCCCACAGCCCCCCCAGGGACCCCAAACTGCCCCACAACTGCCCCAAAATGCCCCACGACCACCCCAGGGACCCCCACACTGCCCCATGGCCACCCCACAGCTGCCCCACGGCCACCTGAACTGCCCCACAGCCGCCCCAGGGATCCCCAAACTGCCCCATGGCCACCTGAACTGCCCCACAGCTGCCCCACGGCCCCCTGAACTGCCCCATGGCCACCCCAGGGACCCCTAACTGCCCCATAACTGCCCCAAACTGCCCCACGACCACCCCAGGGACCCCCACACTGCCCCATGGCCACCCCACAGCTGCCCCACAGGCCCCCAGGGACCCCAAACTGCCCCACAGCCACCCTGTCACCCTCCTGAGCTGCCCCGCAGCCACCCCACAGCTGCCCCACGGACCCTGCAACCGCCCCATGGCTACCCCAGGGACCCCGCAGTGCCCCACAGCCAGCCCATGGCCCAGTGCGGGACCCCTGCCCATTGGGGGGGGGGGGGGGACGTGGCATGTGCCAGGCATGTGCCAGGCGTGTGCGAGGCGTGTGCCAGGCGTGCCCCAGGCGTGCCGCCCCGCTGACGGTGCCGTGGGTCGCCCCAGAGCGCGACGTGGCCCGGGGGGCCGCCGGCCCCGCGCGGGTGCTGCTCCACGACATCCTCATGACCTACTGCATGTACAACTTCGACCTGGGTGCGCTGGGGGGGGGGTCCTGGGGGGGTCTGAGGGGGTCAGTGGGGGTCTGGGGGTGTCCTGAGGGTCTAGGGAGTCCCTTGGGGGGGTCCTGGAGGTCTGGGGGGGCTTCTGGGGGTCTGGGGAGCCCCTTGGGGGGGTCCTGGGGGTCTGGGGGGGCTTCTGGGGGTCTGGGGAGTCCCTTGGGGGGGGTCCTGGAGGTCTGGGGGGGGCTTCTGGGGGTCTGGGGAGCCCCTTGGGGGGGTCCTGGGGGTCTGGGGGGGCTTCTGGCGGTCTGGGGAGTCCCTTGGGGGGGTCCTGGGGGTCTGGGGGGGCTTCTGGGGGTCTGGGGAGTCCCTTGGGGGGGTCCTGGAGGTCTGGGGGGGGCTTCTGGGGGTCTGGGGAGCCCCTTGGGGGGGTCCTGGGGGTCTGGGGGGGCTTCTGGGGGTCTGGGGAGTCCCTTGGGGGGGTCCTGGAGGTCTGGGGGGGGCTTCTGGGGGTCTGGGGAGCCCCTTGGGGGGGTCCTGGGGGTCTGGGGGGGCTTCTGGGGGTCTGGGGAGCCCCTTGGGGGGGTCCTGGGGGTCTGGGGGGGCTTCTGGGGGTCTGGGGAGCCCCTTGGGGGGGTCCTGGGGGTCTGGGGGGCTTCTGGGGGTCTGGGGAGCCCCTTGGGGGGGTCCTGGGGGTCTGGGGGGGCTTCTGGGGGTCTGGGGAGTCCTTTGGGGGTGTCCTGGGGGTCTGGGGGGGGTCCTGGGGGTCTGGGGAGTCCCTTGGAGGAGTCCTGGGGGTCTAGGAGGTCCATGGGGGGGTTCCTTGGGGGCATGGGGGGCACCTGGGGGCCTGGGGGTCCCGGGGGGGGGCCTTGGGGGTCTGGGAGGGTCTCTGGAGGTCTGGGGGGGGTCCTGGCAGGGTTGGGAGGGTTTAGGGGTCCTGGGGGGGTTAGGAGGGTTTGGGGGTCCCAGGGGGGCTCTGGGGGTCCCGGGGAGGGTCCTGGCAGGGTTGGAAGGTTTTGGGGGTCCCGGGGGGGCTCTGGGGGTCCCCACTGACCCCCGCGGCCCCCCCAGGCTACGTGGGGGGCATGAGCGAGCTGCTGGCACCGCTGCTGCCCGTGTTCCCCGAGGAGGCCGAGGCGTTCTGGGCCTTCTGCGGCGTCATGGAGCTGGCGGTGAGCGGGGGGGCCCCCAAATTGGGGGGGGGGAGAAAGAGAGACCCCCCCAAATGGTTCTGGGGGGGCTTTGGGGAGTTTTGGGACGTTTCGGGGGGATTTGGGAGGTTTTGAGGGTGGAGGTTCAGTGTTTTGGGGGGGCTTTGGGTTGGTTTTGGGGGGCTTGGGTGGTTATGGGGGTGCCCAGGGGGGTTTTGGGGGGGACATTGGGGTGTTTTTGGGGTCCCCACCCGCTGCCCCCCCCCCCCAGGGCGGCGCCTTCGCGGGGAGCCGGGAGCAGCTCACGGAGCCACTGGGGCAGCTGCTGCGGGTGCTGGACCCCCCCCTCTGCGACCGCCTGGGTAAGGACCCCCGACCCCCCCCAGACCCCCCACGAACCCCCAGGACGGAGCACAGAGCCCGTAGGAGCCCATAGAGACCCACAGAAGCCTGTAAGAGCCCGTAGACACCCGTACGAGCCCATATGACCCCGTAGAGACCTATATGAGCTCGTACGAGCCCGTAGGGACCCATGCGAGCCCGTAGGGACCCATATGAGCCTGTAGGGACCCATGCGAGCCCGTAGGGACCCATACGAGCCCATAAGGACCCATATGAGCCTGTAGGGACCCATGTGAGCCCGTAGGGACCCATACGAGCCCGTAGAGACCCATGTGAGCCCGTAGGGACCCATACGAGCCCGTAGGGACCCATACGAGCCCGTAGAGACCCATGCGAGCCCGTAGGGACCCATGTGAGCCCGTAGGGACCCATACGAGCCCGTAGAGACCCATGCGAGCCCGTAGGGACCCATGTGAGCCCGTAGGGACCCATGTGAGCCCGTAGGGACCCATATGAGCCCGTAGAGACCCATGCGAGCCCGTAGGGACCCATGCGAGCCCGTAGGGACCCATGCGAGCCCATAGAGACCCATGTGAGCCCGTAGGGACCCATGTGAGCCCGTAGGGACCCATACGAGCCCGTAGAGACCCATGCGAGCCCGTAGAGACCCATGCGAGCCCGTAGGGACCCATGCGAGCCCGTAGGGACCCATACGAGCCCGTAGAGACCCATGCGAGCCCGTAGGGACCCATGCGAGCCCGTAGGGACCCATGCGAGCCCATAGAGACCCATGTGAGCCCGTAGGGACCCATGCGAGCCCGTAGGGACCCATGTGAGCCCGTAGGGACCCATGCGAGCCCGTAGAGACCCATGTGAGCCCGTAGGGACCCATGTGAGCCCGTAGGGACCCATGCGAGCCCGTAGGGACCCATGTGAGCCCGTAGGGACCCATGCGAGCCCGTAGGGACCCATACAAGCCCGTAGAGACCCATGTGAACCTGTAGGGACCCATGTGAGCCCGTAGGGACCCATGTGAGCCCGTAGGGACCCATACAAGCCCGTAGGGACCCATACAAGCCCGTAGGGACCCATGTGAGCCCGTAGGGACCCATGTGAGCCCATAGGGACCCATGTGAGCCCATAGGGACCCATGTGAGCCCGTCGGGACCCATGCGAGCCCATAGAGACCCATACAAGCCTGTAGGGACCCATGCGAGCCCGTAGGGACCCATGCGAGCCCGTAGAGACCCATGTGAGCCCGTAGGGACCCATGTGAGCCCGTAGAGACCCATGTGAGCCCGTAGGGACCCATGTGAGCCCGTAGAGACCCATGTGAGCCCGTAGGGACCCCTACGAGCCCGTAGAGACCCATGTGAGCCCGTAGAGACCCATGCGAGCCCGTAGGGACCCATGCGAGCCCATAGAGACCCATGTGAGCCCGTAGGGACCCATGTGAGCCCGTAGGGACCCATGCGAGCCCGTAGAGACCCATGCGAGCCCGTAGGGACCCATGCGAGCCCGTAGGGACCCAAACGAGCCCGTAGAGACCCATGTGAGCCCGTAGGGACCCATGCGAGCCCGTAGAGACCCATGTGAGCCCGTAGAGACCCATGTGAGCCCGTAGGGACCCATGCGAGCCCGTAGAGACCCATACGAGCCCGTAGGGACCCACGTGAGCCCGTAGGGACCCATGCGAGCCCGTAGGGACCCATACGAGCCCGTAGGGACCCACGTGAGCCCGTAGAGACCCATACGAGCCCGTAGAGACCCATACAAGCCCGTACACACCCAGAGAATCCTATACGAGCTCATACAAGCCCGTAAATACTTATGTGACCCCATAGAATCCCATATGAGCCTCTACGAGGCCGTATGAGCCCGTGGGAGCCCATAGAGGCCCACGCAAGTCCATACGAGCCGTTAGAGGCCCATACAAGCCCGTACGAGCCCATAGAGTCCTATACGAGCGCATACGAGCCCACAGACACCCACACCAGCCCGTATGGGCTCCTAGAGGCCCATAGAAGCCCTACAAGCACATACGAGCCCGTATGAGCCCATAGAGCCCCGTATGAGCCGACGGGAACCCGCAGAGGTCTGCACAAGCCCACATGCGCTTGTAGAGGCCTGTAGGAACCCGTACGAGTCCCCAGAGACCCACGCAAGTCCATATGAGCCCACAGAGGCCTGTACGGAGCCCGCGTGAACCAATACGAGCCTGCAGAGACCCATGTGAGCCCACGCGAGCTTATATGAGCCCGTAGGAGCCACCACGAGCCCATGCGAGCCCGTGGAACCCTGTACAAGCCCGTACGAGCCCGTAGAGCCCCGCACGAGCCCGTATGAGCCAATACGAGCCCGTAGAGGCCGGCATAACTGCGTAGGAGCCCATAGGAGCCCCCCAAGACCCATGTGAGGCCTGCACGAGCCCGTAGAGGCTCGCACGAGGCCACGCAAGCCTGCGCGGGGCTGTACGGGCTCGTACGGGTTTGTGCGAGCTCATACGGGCCTCCGCGCGCCTATAGAGTCCCATACGAGCGTGTACGAGCTTGCATCAGCCCATACGACCCCGCGGAGGGCCGTACAAGCCTGTAGGGTCCCCTGCGAGCGTGTACGAGCCCATAGAGGCCCATATGAGGTCGTAGAGGCCCGCCCGCGCCCATAGGACCCCGTAGAGTCTCTTATATAAGGCTATACGGACCTGCAGAGACCCATGTGAACCCGTACACGCACATAGGGACTTGCACGAGCCCGTACGAGCCCGTAGGGGCCCCCACGCAGCCGTATGAGCCCGTACGAGTCCACACGAGCCCGTAGCGGCCCATACGCCCCTGTAGGGTCCCGTAGTGGCCCGTAGGAGCCCATAGGAGCCTGTATAGGCCCCCATGACCCCCCCCAGCCCTCAGGAGCCCATATAGGGCCCTCAGGAGCCCATAGAGCCCTGTATGAGCCCATATGAGCCCGTAGCAGCCCATAGAGCCCCCCCCCGGCCCTGGTCCCGCCCCCTCCGTGGCCCCGCCCCCTCACAGCCCCCCCTCACGTCCTCCCCCCCCCCCCCCCCGCAGCCCCCCGGGGGTCGAGGGGCCTCTGCCGGCGCCTGCTGCAGCTCCGCTACCGGCCCCCCCTCGACCTCGGGGGGGTCCAGCGGCTCTGGGAGGTACCGGGGGCACCGGGGCCGGGGGGGGGGGGCACTGGGGATCGGGGGGACGTAGGGATGGGGGGGGCACCGGGGACTTGAGAGGGGGACACTGGGGACCGGGGGGACATGGAGACGGGGGGGGGGGACACTGGGGATGGAGGGAACATGGGGGACACCAGGGACATGGGTGGGGCACGGGGATGGGGGGGGACACAGGGGACTGGGGGGACATTGGGGATGGAGGGAACATGGGGGACACCAGGGACATGGGGGGGGCACGGGGATGGGGGGGGCACAGGGGACTGGGGGGACATGGGGGGACATTGGGATGGAGGGAACATGGGGGACACCAGGGACATGAGGGGGGGACACAGGGGACCGGGGGGAACATGGAGGGACATGGAGGGGACACTGGGATGGGGGGGACATGGAGAACACCAGGGACATGGGGGGGACACAGGGGATGGGGGGGAACGTGGGGGGGGGGACACTGGGGACAGGGGGGACATGGGGACGGGGGGGGGGACATGGCGGACACCGGAGGGGGGACAGGGACACACCGGGGGGGGGACACAGGGACACAGGGACACACCGGGGGGACAGGGACACAGGGACACACGGGGGGGGTCCCCACCTGTCCCCCCCCCCAGGTGCTGTGGACGGGGCTGCCCTGCCCCAACTTCCAGCTGCTGGTGGCCTGCGGGGTGCTGGAGGCCGCCGGTGCCCCCCCGCCCGGGGACCCCCCCGGGGACAGCGGGGACGACAGGGACAGCGGGGACACGGACAGTGACGGGGACACGGACAAGGACGAGGTGGGGACACGAGGGGCCGCTGCACCCCAGGGAGAGGGAGAGCCTCGAGGGGGGGACACGGGGACAGGGTGGGGGTGGCATTGGGGACATGGGGACGGGGTTGGGGACATGGGGGCAGGTTGGGGACACGGGGAGGGGTTGGGGACACGGGGAGGGGTTGGGGACACGGGGACGGGTTGGTGATGGCATTGGGGACATGGGGATGGGTTGGGGACACGGGGATGGGGTTGGGGGTGGCATTGGGGACATGGGGATGAGGATGGTACTGGGGACACGGGGACAGGTTGGGGACATGGGGACGGGTTGGGGACATGGGGACGGGTTGGTGATGGCATTGGGGACATGGGGATGGGTTGGGGACACGGGGAGGGGTTGGGGACATGGGGAGGAGTTGGGGACAGCATTGGGGACACGGGGATGGGGTTGGGGACATGGGGACGGGCCAGGGACACGGGGACGGGGCTGCGGGTGGCATTGGGGACACAGGGACTGGGTTGGGGACGGGGGAGGGGAATGGGGGTGGCGTTGGGGACATGGGGACAGCATCAGGGACAGATTGGGAACATGGGGATGGCACTGGGGACACGGGGAGGCGTCGGGGACGGGGACACGGGGAGGGGTTGGGGACACAGGAACTGGGTCGGGGACACGGTGGCATTGGGGACACAGGGACGGGATTGGGGACGGCGTTGGGGCCATGGGGATGTGATTGGGGACACGGGGAGGGGCTGGGGTGGCACTGGGGACACAGGGAGGGGACACGGGGAGGGGTTGGGGACACAGGAACTGGGTCGGGGACATGGTGGCACTGGGGACATGGGGACAGGTTGGGGACACAGGGACGGGATTGGGGACGGCGTTGGGGCCACGGGGATGTGACTGGGGACACGGGGAGGGGACACGGGGCGGGGTGGGGGCCGGGGCCGGCTGGGGGGGTGACGCCGCGGTCCCCAGGGCCCCCCCGCGCGGTGGCCGCGGCTGGAGGCCGACGCGGTGCTGAGCCGGGCCGAGGGGCTCTACTGGCAGCTGGCTGCTGCCGCCACCGTGAGTGACCCCCCCCCGGGGACCCCCCCGAAACTGCCCCCCCCGGGGATCCCCCCAAAACTGCCCCCCCCAAACGGGACCCCCCCCCGAAATTGCCCCCCCCCCCCCGGGGACCCACCTGGGACCCCTCCCAAAACTGCCCCCCCCCAGGGACCTCCCCAAAACTGCCTTCCCCAAACTGCCCCCCCCCCGGGGACCCTCCCCCCAAAACTGCCCCCCCCCCGGGGACCCCCCCCCAAACCACCCCCCGTGGGGACCCCCCCCAAACTTGCCCCTCCCAACCCCCCCCCCAAACTGGCCCCCTGGGGACCCCCCCCCCAAAACTGCCCCTTCCAAACTGCCCCCCGAAACTGCCCCTCCCCCCAAACTGCCCTCCCAACTGCCCCCCCAAGGGGGACCCCCCCAAAACTGCCCCCCCAAACCTGCCCCCCCAAACTACCCCCCCAAATCCGGCCCCCCCCCAACTGCACCCCCTGTGGGACCCCTCCGAAACTGCCCCCCCCGAATCTGCCCCCCCCCCGACGGGTCTTTCTGCCCCCAGGAGCTGCCCCCGGCGGTGCAGGAGCTGCTGGGCCTGGGGGGGCCCCTCAAGCGGCCCCCCCGGACGCCTGGGCCCCCCCGGACCCGGGGCCCCCTGGGAGCCGCCGCCACCAACTGAGGACGCCGGGGCCCCCTCGGGCTGACGGGAGGGGCGCCCGGACGCCTGGGCCCCCCCCGGATGCCTGCCCCCCCCCAGTGCAGGAAACCCCCCCCAAAACCAGTCCAGACACCCCGAAACCAGTGTGAACCCTGCTCAGACCAGTACAGACACCCCAAAACCAGTACAAGCATCCCGAAAACAGTCCAGACACCCTGGAACCAGTACAGACACTTCAAAACCAGTATGAACCCTCCCCAGACCAGTACGGACACCCTAAAACCAGTATAGAGACCCCCCAAACCAGTATGAGCCCTCCCCAGACCAGTACGGACACCCTAAAACCAGTACAGAGACCCCCAAACCAGTATGAGCCCTCCCAAACCAGTACAGGCCTCTCTAAACCAGTACAGAGATGCCGCCCCCCCCCCCCCCCAAACCAGTATGAACCATCCCCAGACCAGTACAGGTCCTCTAAACCAGTACAGATGTCCCAAACCAGTATAAATGCTCCCCAGACCAGTACACCCCCCCCCCCAACCAGCCCCTCCCCCTGTCCCAGTTCGCCACAGTGCGGCCCAGAAAAAAACGAGGCCAAAACCCCCAAAATAGAGCAAAAACTGCGCAATCGCCCCCCCCCCCGGACACCTGGGCCCTTCCCCCTCCCCCCCGACCTAATTAGCGCCGGGGGCTAACGAACACCAGGCCCAATTAGCGCTGGGGCCTAAAGAACCTCGGCCTTAATTGGGGGGGGGAGGTGACTGAGCCCCCCCAAAGGCGTAAAAATAGAAGGAAATGAAATAAAACGGAGTAAAAATGGAATAAATTGAAATGAAACGAAATAAAACGAAATGAAATAGATTAAAATAAAGGCGCTAAATGAGGTAAAACTCACGACTTTGGCGGTTTCCAGCTCGCTTTATTGCCGCGGCGCCGCTCGTTAAGCCGCGGCGCTAACGAACCCCCCCCCCTTCCCCCCCCCCCGCAAAAAGAGCGCTGCCGCCCCTCCCCCACCCCCGGGGGGGCCCCCCGAAAAGTTTGGCACTGCCCCCCCCTTCCTGAGTCAGAGACCCCCCCCCGCCCCCCTGAAAAGGGGGGGCCCCTCCCCCCCCCGCCCCCACCCCGGCCATTTTGGGGGGGGGAATTGCACCAATCCCAGGTTATATTACTACGGTTATTAAAGGGGGGGGTTAATTAATAATTATTAATGAGGCGTTAATAATTAGTAATTAAGGGGGGGGAGGGGTAGCTCGTTCCAGCACAGCCCGGGATGGGGGGGGGGGAGGCGGAAAGGGCCCCCCCGAAACATGCAGCTTCCCGGGGGGGGGGGGGGATGCAATTAGGCCTCATTTGCATAGGAATCGTTGCATAAAGCTCCCGGGGGGGGGTTGGGCTGGGGGGGGGAGGGGGGGTCCCCCAACCATTGCATAATGCTCACAGC